>NW_014577140.1:249851-288274 GCF_000485595.1 Priapulus caudatus | reverse complement strand
TACTGGCTCCGCGATGAGATTTTTCCGCGGATCGGCGGAAATCGGCAGATTTGACAGTCGCAGGGGTCCATTTTGTGAAACGAAATTCGTTGAGAAAATTGGGGGGGTTGATCTTGGACGTTGCGGTAGCAGGTGATTCACATGCTCTGATTAGACTGCGCATGCGGATTTGGCAATCTTAAAATTTGGTACGAGTTTCCGATGAGAGCACGTCAATCACAAGGTGATTCATGTACTCTGCTTGGACTGCGCATGCGAATTTTGCGATCTTAAAATTTGGTGCGGGTTTCCTATGAATGCCGAAGTTTCTTCGGGCACATAACTTTTTAGAAAATTGCCTCCAAAAGTCACTTTACGATGGAAAAATCGCGTTCTAACGTAGCGGAATGTATTCGCGACGCCCAGAAGGGGCCCCAGTTCGATTTACGCGAGCACACGTGGCACGGTTTCGGAGGAGATACGGAAAACGACACTTCGGCTCTTTCTACTATTATATAGTAGATATATATATGATAATTAATATGAGTCATATGTGGCTAAGAAATTATTTGACTGAAATCTGTTTGTGGTGGATAAGAAATTTTTGCACGCAACTTGTTTGTGGTGGCTAAGAATTTTGGTACATGTTTATTGTGGTTATAAATTGATGTCCCAAAATATATTTGTGGTGGTTAATAAATTCTTCTGGGCGCAAAATCGGTTTGTGGTGTCTCACTAGCTGTCCACAGAAAGAGAGAGAGAGCATATGGTAAACTCTATACTTTGTTCTGCACAGTGGCATATATATGTGTGCAGTAAGATTGTGTTGTACGGAATTTACCTAGAATTAATTTGGTGATAGATAGTACATAAACAATATTACTTTGGTAGTAAATACAATGTGTGTTTATTTACCATCATTTTATAATTGAAATGCAGACGTGTGCAAAAGCAGAATCCATAGCCACATGTAGACCTCAGAAATTCTTTGGTAGAATCCACAAAAGTAACAGGATTTTAAAAAACTGCATAGACTTTCAGCTGTTTTCAAATTGGATATATTTTTTAAATCACTGCTAGTCACACATATCCAAAATTATTTCCATTTTCTTTAATTTTTTGTTTGATTTTTCAAATATTTTAGACTTACGAGACAGCTGCCAACCACTTTCCGACAAAAAGCAGTAGGGAGGCATTAGAGGGGGTACAACACAGTCGCCCATGCTAGGTCCAGAGAGTTGTCCTCATGCCCCCCCCCCACAAGGAAAATCTAGAAATGGTGCAAAATTGTGCAATTTCCTACATTTCTTACAAAGATTTTATTCCTCAATTATATGAAGCAGTAGGTAAATACTGATAGGTGGTACTTTTTACAATGTTTTTTTTGAACAAAATTAACGAATATACCAGTAAAGTTTAATGCCTGTGAAAATAGTGAGGCTAGCATGTGTGAGAGAACATAAGAATGCTGTTGTTCAACATCTAAATCTCTAATATCAAGGTAGGTCACCATTAATATAATCAATTCCAGTATCACACACAAAAAACTTAATTGTTATTCTCGGTGAGAGCTAGGGAATGTTCAGTCCTTTTCTAACCTTATTACTTCATAAATGTCCACAAAATCAAATAAGTTAATCTAATATTATCATGTTAAAATGCAGCATAAATAAATTTTTTTTAAGAAAAAGAATGACCATGCAATATATCAAGTTTTTGATAAAAATAATTCATGTGAATGATGAGAAATCCGTAGTTACCATAATTTTTTGAAGTTCATTGCACAGTGAATGTGTCAATATGAACAGGATGGAGTTTTTGGCATGATAAAGCTTGCTATCACAGTCATCATGGGTAAACATACATCACTGTGTCTTTACGAGCCAATAGGGTGACATTCTACATTATACTTATAGCCTCGGAATATGCACTTTTTACACATTGGCATTCATAAACTATATTTTGCAGTATCTCACAATTCTAAAGACACTGATAATTACATGGATATACTTATAGTTATATACAATTTACTCCCACCGTGTATTCATATGTAACATTCGTCATAATTTATACATTGCATTCTGTGGAGCGAAAGAATGCTGCCTAGAGGTCAAGACACTGTGACGACAACAACCAACCGTAATGTTTTACAATTTATAAAATCAGAAACTATAGTTTCGAATAAGCTGTTGCACATGCGCATGACTTCCGGCGATAACCATATGCTGACTATAATAATTGTACCATCATATGCTGACGCCGAGGTGTTATTGGAACGTGGGTCGTCTCTGAACAAACAATGATGCTAGATGCTTTGTGATGAGAAAGATATACAGCTATATAAAATGCTTCCATCATTACGTGACGAAAAAAAATTCATAACAAAAATTAGGCTGCTCAACTGTCTTCGGATTGCAATAGCTTCTGTCAAACAGACAATTTTTGTTGTTTAGTGAAATTTGGTGTTACATGATCCGGGGCATCCAATCATTTATTGTGCAAGACTGCCCAGCTGAGAGCATATTTGCCTATCCTTAGCACAGAACCTCAAAATTAATAGAATGCCAATGCAA
This sequence comes from Priapulus caudatus, assembly GCF_000485595.1. Lineage (NCBI taxonomy): Eukaryota > Metazoa > Priapulida > Priapulimorpha > Priapulimorphida > Priapulidae > Priapulus > Priapulus caudatus. Next base: position 285,722 of record NW_014577140.1, on the reverse strand, counting down.
CATTCAACAATCTCAAGTGAGTTTACAGACTCGATCCAATGTCCGCCACCGTATAGTAAGAAATAAGACGAACTTTGACCTACTACCAGTCATTAATGCCTGCAGTGTGGCTGTGTCAGTCTCTGAAATGTTGACTATGAACGTTACAGTAGGCCGTTTGTCGCAGCAGTGTGTTTTGACCTTAACCATGTTGGTACCCCCACTACCACAGCGACCCATTACTATTGTTGCCCAGGACTATTATCTATATTGCCTAGGAGTGGATAATAGAGACCTCTATTATCCACTCCTGATAATATGTGGTGTGAAATTTAATTGTGAGTGCGCATGCTTAGATCCAGCTATTCTAACTAACTGGTGAAGAACTGCTGGTTGCTGGAGCACAAATTTGAGCTCTTCTGAACATTTACCATTTACTATGGTGAACTTGAGGCCTGGTGACAATCCTCCACTCATGGCCATCATGGTTCACCAAAACGATTCTTCAGGGTACACGCCTAAATCCATGCAATAATTTATATGCAATCATGTGGAGGTCGCTTCTTATCATCAACATTTATACACAATAATTACATGCTAGGCAATGAATATGTACTGTCTGCACTGATTATATGGAGGCAGACATGTAACAATTATATCCATGTGACCTAGGCCTACTGGTCAAGGGCATGACATAAGGAAATAAAATTTACATAAAGTAATTAACCCAATAAATTCTTGATTCTTTTCGTGTTCATTGCAACACTATAAATTATAAAAAGAAGGGGTAACATTTGGTGGGGAGAAGTAAGCGGTAGTGATAGAAAGTGGCAGCAAAAACTGTTTGGAAACTTTTGAACCTTTGACAAAGTATACAATACAATCATACACAAAACAAAACTTATTAGACACGTGTGCTCCTTAGCTTAACTTTTCTATACTTGTAAGACATGGACTAGTGGTTATAGTTTTTCCCCAGCCAATTCTCATTAAGATGTTGGTCGAGGCTTCAATATTAGTTTACCAGTCTGAAAATAATACAGAAATGATCATCATTAATAATGGGATATTACATTTGGACACAGGGCCAAATGCATAAGTGGAATGCATGATTCTCTGCCGTAGCTGTAATTATGGCATGTAAGTGAATGTAATTAGGATATGACATATGTATAGAATAAGTACAGATATTCGTGATATTAAACACTGGTTGTTTATGAATGAGAGCACTGAATTTTTACTGATTAGTTTTAATGGTTTGATTATATTGCAACAGAAAGAATAAAAAGAAATTTGGATCTTAGATGTGGGAGTGTTACATTATGCGTAGGTATTTGCCAACAATTGATAAGTAGCAACAAGGGGACTGCAATAAAAAACAAAAACAAAAACAAAAAAGTTAAAGTTAGTGCCACCATATAGTAGACCAGGGGCTGTGCACACACATAGCTGTAGTACATATCTGGAGTAGTGTCATTAAAAGTCACATGCCTAGATATCTAAATAACCACTTTATGAGACAAAATATTTTATAAGAAATGAATAGCGTCTACACATTTAATACTTACATCATCACAGGACATGTTAAAATCTTGTAACACTTGTCGAACTCTCGCTACAATACTGATACATTGGTCAAGATAAATATATGAGCTTAATTAGCTACCATGTTTATGTGTATTGGCTTATGACTAAATTAATTATCCCGTAAAAACAGGTCAGAATTTCAAAATTGTTTAAATATCAGCACAAACATCATATTCTTGGCTTATTTATTTCTTAGGCTTATAGACCAGAAATGCTCTTTTTCTCCAAAACCAACGTCCAAAAATTAAAAAGATGTGAAACAGGGAATATTGCTGTGCTTATACACAGTGGGGGGATTGTATGTCTACATTGGGTAACTGTGGGGTGATATTCGTTTAACGACCCACAGAATCTAACTTCTAAGGGTAATTGTCCTCTCTTTACACTTGTATCGTTAGTTATAAAGGATAATTTGTGCACATTTTTAATTTGTATTGACATTTTTATGCTCTGAGATCTGATCTTTCAGGCTAATACGTTCCTAATTTATAGATGACTGTTTCCTCGTCCTCGTTCTATTATAAGAATAAATACCTGCTGTAGTAGTTACTTGGTTGGTTTTTGTAACCAGCAGCTGTGCTAACATCTGGTGGAACTAAGCTGTCTTAAAGTTGTCTTTTAATGGAGCTTTCCATTGAAGCCATACAATATAGTGCCAATTCTGGCATTTTGTACAAACATGTCTAAGAATTAAATACATACCGATAATATGAATTTTAATAGCATTTCAGCAGATGTAATTATTTTTCATATAAATGGGTTTTTAGAATTCTCTAAGTACGAAATCAGTAAAAAATTATTTTTTAATGTAGAATCAGGTTATCCAAATTACACTTTTATAATCACCAGCTGATCAAAACCTTATATGATACATATGAAGGATACATAGATGGTGCTACAACTCTTTTATGTATTCCTCCCATGAAGAGAAGACAAAGTATGATGGTACTAAGGACAAAATATGGGTGATTCCATAATGACTGAGTAAATGCCACCTGTAACGCAAAGAGAAACCATAACATTATAAATGATCAAGTATCAAGATTATGCAGTGCCCCAGTTGCATGGTGATCAGTAGCACTTAAATGTATGCAGTCAAATGTAATATCACAGCAGCAGACTGACAGATGTGCCACATTGAGTAGCATAGTTTGAATACTCTTGCCAATATAAACTAATACTAGTGCAAATCCCACCACCATAATAACCACCAATATGTACATACACGTACTTGATACAATACAATACAAAACTTGATACAAGTATGTGCTTACAAATATTAACAACAAATACTAACTGGCAAAATTAATAAAAAATTGATTACTGACCTTTGCTGTTTCATGGTCCAATAGCCATTGCCATGCTGCTGTTGCCGTGCAGACTGACACAATAATTAACATGACTGTAACAGACAAAGTTTTATGATGCTTAGTAAAGTACATTATTTTCTAGTAATTTAAAAATGTTATTCCACTTGTCAAAAAGAACTGAAATTCCAAAACTCATTATTTGCAGTGTTCCATATCAGTCTTTAGCAATTGAGAATACAAAAAAGCTATACGTACATTAAGCAAAATCTCAATCAGAGATTTACACAGCAGACATACAAAATATATATAGGTTCACAACTTCACATATATGACAAACTGTACAAATGGATTTCTTGCGAAATATTTTTGCACCAGAAGCTCTATATAGCTATATACTTACTTCTCCACCTTCCTGTTGCAGGCTGTAGACTAGACACAACTTCTGTGAGCCTTCTCTCAAATGCTTTTAAATCTGTAACATGCAGAAAGCTCAGGATTTATGTGCAAAGGTTCGCATTGTGTGACATCTACTCTGTTATTTAAAATTATAGTGGACATATTAACCTGAGCTCATTTTGCAAGTCAAACTGCAACAATTTCCCAAAAATACACTATATACTAGTAGTAGTAGTACTACTACTAGAACTAGTAGGGGCAGTGTTAGCCGGACCAGGCTGCGAGACTAAAACCCCATACAGACTATGAATTTTAGCATGCGTCAGACGCACGTTAACTTAGCGCGCGCTAACTAGGAGCGTACAGACTGCATATTTGGCCCTACTTTAAATGAGTCATCAGTTCTCCCATCGCTCAGTTCCCTGCTCGCCACGTCACCCTGCAGACAGCGAGGTACAGCGAGCGTGCGTGCGAGCGAGCGTACGTGACCTAAATAAGGCTATGCGCATGAGCATTGCGAAACTTAGCGCGCGTTAGGCACCGATTGCGTACACACACAGAGTTAGAGCGGGATAACTTGGTGCGCACCAAGATAGCCCTGCTTCGTAAGGGGGGCTAACTTGGAGCGGGCCAGCGCGTATTTGGAGCGCGATAGCGTGTACACACTGCAATTTTTAGCTCGCGTTAAACGCGCGCTAGTTTAGTACCATATCAAATTCGTAGTCTGTACGGGGTATAACATTACTCTACCCAGTTATTACCCAGAAAGCGGCCTAACACCTATCCATTGGAAAATCGTGTAAAAACTGTGAAACTATATGTACATCTCAAAAAATTATTCTCTTATATGAATTTTTTTAACTTGTATTGTATTATCAAGAGTACATAATAGGAGATTATGTATCTCCTATTATGTACTCTCAGTATTATGTTGAACCTTTACAATATAGTATTCCAGTGTCGTTATTAGTATTCATAACTTACTTCGCTGTCTACGCGGTAAATTTCACGGGGCAAACCAAACTCTGCTACTGTTTGATTACATTGTATTTAGGGGCCAGTCTGCACACATTGTCACACTGACACACAAGTCAAGAGCGGGGGACGCGATTGATATAAGGTTAACGGCACAGGCACTTGGAGCGTTTTGCAGGTAAAAGTAGTGAAAGGGCGGCTTACAGATAAAACGAAATCTGGATTGTAGGTACCAGTTCTTAACGGTTTCTGATAGTAGCTCTCATTTTGCACCTGGGATGTGATGCTGGACAATTTGCGCTGCGAAGGTGCGCGTCCAAATGCTTATCCTGCCAAACAGAACACTGGCTGCGCTGCACACTGATCACATAAAATATATAAGCAGGTAGAAAGCGTTGCTGCCAAAAATTCGACAGCTCGATGCTCGCTTGATTTCACACGATACAATACCATAAACATTCAACCATCTCTACTCCATCTTTGTTTCTATTTGAAGAACAGTGTTTTCACTTGTTATTAAAAAACATACTGTCTGCTGTTTCCGTAAACCGAGCATGTGTCACGCGCGAATTACACAAAGCCTGACGAAATTCTCGCGTTCGCTCCCGCATGCACAGTTTATGTTAAATGGCTGGTCAGAATTCAGGAAAACACCCACCGGCGTCATCGTGACTCATTTTTCCCGCCGCATTATTGCAATTGCTCCACTGGAGGCATTTGAACGAGCTCAGGACGGGAGTTGGGAAAGCAGCGTGGTAGTTTCCCAAAATGCAGTGCCGCCGCCTAATAGCCTGTACTTCAGCCATTTACATAAACTGCACAACCGGGACGCGAAACGCGAGAATTTCTTCAGGCTTTCGTGTGATTCCACGTAGACACAGCTCGATTATCGTACACAGACAGTATTGTTTTCTATAACAACTGCAACACTGTTACTTCAAATAAACAACAAGCTGCGCGCGAGCGACAGCGTCACTCTAACGTAGCTACTGCGGTGACTCTGTGGTGGAGTGGCTGGGATTCTAGTAACCTGTTTAGTCACCAAATGTGTTCACATACAATGACGAAACAGTGGAAGCATTTGAGGGAATGTTATATAGGAACCTTCTTAAAGAATGTTCACGTTGGATCTTATTGAAAGTGCCAAGAGATGCCGTTACGTTTAAGTGTCTTCAGATTAAAGAGCTGGAAGCTCCATCGCTAGAGTAGCAACAACTATTTCAAGACAGAATAGGTAAGCACGATCCCATTGACCTCACGCAAGCCTACAGGCTAAAATAAGAAGCTGCCACCTGCTAACTAATTGAACGCCAGGCAAAAAAACTACACAGTACCACTGGCCAGTGTGACATATTACATGCTAACACACTTGACCAGTACAGGAATGCCATAGAAAATTATACGATAAGGAGCATAAACCTTCTTCAACCAAATTTAGCTTTTGAAATTTCACTGCTTGACTATGTGCCTCATACATCCAGGCATGTACTATAGATTCTACTAGCAAACCCGCAGTTCAGAATTCTTTCTAACAGACAGCTCAACAAATCCAATGTTTAACCACTCCTCTTGAGGGTCAAAGTGTATCTGAACTTACTCTGGATGTCAGCAGAAAGTATATTCATGGTCCTTTCAATAATGCCCATTAAACAAATTTACTAGGTCAACGCTGAACAATAAGTTTTTGAATCGCTCCGTCAGACCATGGTCTCAGAAAATGGCTAACATCTGCCCTGTGCCCATTGACTATTGACTGGGACCTCACAATTGCGGCACAGTGATGGCTTTTCCTACGCATGCATGCTATACACCAACTATCGCGAGCCTAGGTCGAGCGTTTAGATTTGTGCCGCAATTCTGCATTTCTCCCTATACCTTAAGTTAAGGACGTGAATGCTTCCCCCTTCTTTTACACTCTTGACCTTGACCTTTGACCCCAGCTTCGAATCCAACTCGTTTGGACGGATCCCGCCGCGAATGTGCCTCCGAATATCCGTGCCTGTACGTCGACGCGGTTTAGTTTTTGTGCCCAACTTTGTTGACGGGGACGGGAGACGGAAGGCGCCTGGGCACGGGCACGGAAAGGTGACACACACGGCGACGCTAACGGCATTCATTAAAACTATTGTCCTGTTTACAGTCATCGTTAACGTTGATTACGATGTGCCACTTCTCAAGCGGATATGGACTATGCAGTATGACGACTAAAAATGGAGTAGACGATTTGGGTTTTGTAGAGCTGCTTTGCTGCTGTCTCTCTACTATTTCGTGTTGAATCAAGCGCAGGTCAACGCGAGATTTTTTTTTTGGCAGCCACGCTTTGCCTAACCTCGATTATGGGTTTTTAAACTCGTTTAGGGTCAGCTAGTGGGGCAATGGCTAAGTCGTGGGCGAGACACGTCAAGTGAACTTTTATGTGTTCGAACAAAGAGCGGTACTTTTTCAGTGAGCATCATATTTTTGATGTAATTGTCTTTTTTGGACCCGGAAGTAGTTGTGTAAGTAATATATGTGTCTTGTTATATTTGTACAGCAGCATGGCTCCATTAGTTTAAGGCGTGGATAAGAGTGTACAATGAGTTTGGTGGTATAATTCATGGAGGTATAGATGGAGAATATTTTTAATACTCTTTGAATGTAGGTTAACGAGAGTTTTATTTAGCTGTTTTATAGTTATTGTTAGCTTGGCATTAATCCCATAAGTTATTTAGTTATTTATTCTCAATTTTTATATTTGCATAAGCGACTTTGCCGCCATAAGGTACAAGTTGCCAAAGTACTCTGACTGGAGGTACATAGTCGTGCCTGTTGAGGTTTCATCTAAATACTTAGACATAGATACTAGTCTTACAAAGGTGCTTAACGCATTTACATAGCCATTCAAGTGGTCGCGCACATTTCGATACGCCTAAGACTCTAAGAGCTCACTCAATACGCCGCAGTGAATCTCCTCGCAATACTTACCCATAATTCGCGTATCGGATTATTTTCATACATTTTGACTTGATATCAAGAATGTATTTATTTTAATTATTTGTGTATTCTCTGCTTTATATGACTGTATTACAATATTGGGTTTTTATTTGGACGCCGATTGCTATTTTCTCTTATCACTGAACCTCAAAGTTTTTAGTCGACTTCGCTCGTAAGTGCATACGCGATATTTTTACGCTCTTGATGTGTCCGTGCAGTACTTCCTTGTTATTGTAGGGCCTGCGCTTAACAGGTAGAGTCTTTTGATCTTTGTAGCTCCTCCTGTCCTGTGTGGCCTGCTGGACAGGTTTGGCGCTCAGGAATGATTGTTGAGCCTCGAAATTTTGAAGACATCGTTGGTCGCGGGATTTGAGGTTGGGTACGACATCCTTGATGTTTATATACCTATTATTTATGAGGTGTATGTATACACTTGAGCAATTATTTTTAAGTGTTATGTAGGTATGGAATCAGGATAAGGAGTTTTTCATGGGATTCAGGGCTTTAGAGTTCGTTTAACCAATGAATGAAGGTGATTTAGTGATTTTTAGGCGAAGAGGTGTTAATGAAGTGTGGTACTGTGGCTTTGGCGGGATAATAGTTTCCTCGGATTCTACAGGTGGTTTTAAAAAAATAAGTTTAGTTGTTAGTAACTGTGACTCTATGATGGGAAACAGTTACTCATGCCATTCTTTATAAGATTCGTAGGTTAATTATTTTTAAAGTTACTTGATTTATTTTTTTTTGGATATGAAGGATGAGATGAACATATAGATTACGAATTTTACTTCGTTAGTTTGTGAAATGCTATTTAATAGACCTTACATTAATTAATCGCGGCTGGGGGTTTTATTTAATGTTTTTTGAAATTCTTTAGACCACATGATATTTAGATACAGAAATTGCCCGAGTATAAATATCGGGACCAACATGATATTGTATGGGCTTCGATGGAGGAGCTGTCCAATTTAGTTAAAATTAAGGTTACTAGGTTCGTGTGTTAAATATTTGTCCCAGCAGAGCTTAGGTGTGCAACTCAGTGGCATGTTAATAGTATCACCAGCAAGACAATGGCTGGTTGCAAAAAGCGAAGGCGCAAGTACCGACGATATTTAGTACTAATTTGAGCGACGACAAGCGGGGTATGTTATTCTTATGCACTAGAACGGGGGCGTGCCAATGGCAACTGATGGGGGGAAGGAACGAAGGACCGGTCAGGAGACACAAAATGTATTTCAGGAAACAGAGGACAGTATCTAGCCATAAAAATTGAAGGTGATGAAGCAGAACACAGTATTAGACCTGAGTGTGTGGAGATCACGGACTTTACGTAGAGTCACTCATAAGATGTACGACTAGGTACAGCGACAACGTGACAAATCAATAGGCAAAGAATGCTCCGTGCACCGACGTACGGTCACGCACACATCTATGCCCGCGTATGCAGTATAACTGCAACAGGACTCAAGCTGCTAAAAGCGCAGACGGACCAAACTCATGGGACGCGCTGTGATGCAGTTTAGAACTTGCCGCTTTGTGGTCTGCCTCGTTAGAACGCACACTCACTTCACTTTTCTCCGTTCACAGCCCGCTTACCACCACCCAAACTAGCGTAAGCACATAACAATCACCCAAAACATGCATCGCCTCTCTTATAGCAGGCACGCAAGTGCTGAGTTCCCTGTGATCTCGACGGCATTTTCCTTCATCTCTCACGCACGCGCACGGCACGCAACCGCAACACACCACCACCGGGCCCCGAATGTGGCTGGCGTTGCGAGCAACCCGCATTCGCGACATTTTGAGAGTCACAAGTGAAGCATTTTCTCTCGACTGATCCTACGCGGTCAGCAGCAGTGAACGCAACGCACAGTACGCACGACACAGCAGACACAGACGAAGTGTGCAGTTTGTCGCTGCGGGTAGTCGCTTCTCTTCTTCTCTCAAACTTTATCTCTTTTCTGAAAGTCTCGCTCTCGTTCGTTTTTCTTCTCTTCTCTCCGATCTTCTTCATCACTCTCACCACGACACAGCACGAGACACAACATCTAAACACACTACGACATCTTATCTACACAGCACGAGCACACGGGGACACACAGCGCACAGAAGCTAATAATACTAGCATCACTACACTCAAGTCAGTCAACTGCCCACTACGACATAAGGCATGCGACGAATACAGCTACAATCTACAGCCTGCACATCACATAATTCACTAATACACATTATATGAACGCACGCATCGTATCGCACACTACATACACATGATCAGCACACACGACTGCACACACACGACACCGCGACACGTCAAAGGTCGCTCACACACGGCATATCTCATCAAACGAACATGTACATGTGAACACTGATATGTAATATATCATGATACTTTGGTTACAAAATAAAGTATAAAATGTGTATAACTCGTTATATCTCTTTTTTAAGAATTTTATGTGTATTTAAGGCGTTTTCCTTGTGATAGAAGTTTATTAGATGAAATTTTCCACGGAAATGACCTCTCCAATGCTATATTAATCGTATGACATGTCATAGAAAAACGCGGGAGTCGGCGTTGGACGGATTTTCGCATTACGATATATATACGTTTTGGGGGGACGCATTACTTACTTACGTAATGCGCGGTATTAATGCTTCACCGTCCGTTGGAACTAACCACAAACCATAAAAAATAACGCACACACATGCCCGCAATCACGCACGCACTCACAATTAACACATACGCACACAATATCTAGTACGTGGGGGCGGCGGGCAACACGTGCAGTACGCACGGGTTACAGCAGCATGCACGTACGCAACCGGCAGCAAGCATGCACGTACGCACGCGCGCACACACATGCACGTACGCATGCGCACACACACACATGTACGTACGCACGTGCACACACACATGCACGTACGCATGCACGTACATACGCGCACATAGATGCACGCACGCGCACATACATGCGATTTAGTACGCTATTATGTCCGTAAGCTTCCGTGTGTAAACGTGTGACTTAGTACAGTAGTATGTCTCTGGTACGCTTCCGGTGTGTAACGTGCTGGACTTAGTACGGTAGTGTCTGTAAGCTTTCGCGTGCGCGGGGTGTAACATGCTTGTGATTTAGTACGGGTAGGGTGATGTCTGGGTAAGCTTGGTCGCGTGGGGTGTAACGTGTGATTTAGTTCACGGTAGTAGACTATGGTCTGCAAGCTTCGTGTGTGAACGATCGTGGAGTGTTAGGTACGGTAGTATGAACTTAAGCTTTTTTTTTTTTCCGTTTTTTTGTGAACGTCGTGATTTAGTTACGGTAGATATGTCTGTAAGCTTCCGGGGGGGGGGGTGGTTTAAGCGTGTGAGTGTTAGTACGGCGTAGATGTCTGTAAGCTTCGTGTGTACGTCCGAGTTGAATTTAGTACGGTAGATATGATCTGTAAGCTTCCGTGTGTAACGTGTGATTTAGATTACGGTGTGTATCGTCTGTACGAGCTTCCCTGTGTAAAAACGTGGTGACATTAGTACAGGTAAGTATGTCTTATAAGTGTTCCGTGCTGTAAAGTGCTGATTTAGTACTGGTAACTATGTGTCCGATATCTCCCATCTGTACACGTTAGTTCTTCACGGGTCAACTCACAATATCCACACACTCAGTACTGAGATGCCAGAAAAGAACAGGCAAATAGAGGAACACGTTCAAATAGTTTCGTTTTCGTTTTTTCCCCCAGCAGGGTTTGCACTTCTTTCCTGCAAAAAACAATGCAAACTCAGTGACAAGAACGGTTCAAACAAATCAAATTCCTAGTTTTATAGCGAAAATTGGTTGTTCGTGAATCGATAATTCCGTTTATTTATTAAAAGAATGACAAATTTAGATCGGTTGATTATTTATGTTACTGTTAGTGAGCTTCAGGGTGTATCTATAAGGTTTCACGTGGCGCACTCAATACACGCCGACTGTCTTTACAGGTGATAACAGATGTTTCAGAACAGCGTTACGATCACCACAATACTATATGCAATTACAAAATACAGTAATTTTTTTACTCATAAACAGCTATAGTTACGTGTCTTATCCCGGGCTTTTACCACAAAGTGATGTTTTAGCCCAATTGTGACTCTCCAGCTAAACGTCAGGTCGCGTTACCATATAACCAAGTCATATTCAATATAAATCCATATTCCGTACTGTAAAGTAAATAAACCCACTTCTAAAATTAACTTTCGGTTACTAATATAACTAATCAGATGCCGGTCATGACACGAACGAGTAAACCGGCTCAGTTCAATAAGCAATGAAGCCTGACCAGGCTGCGAGACCGACGTCAGTACACAGATCTTTCGATGTACGACCGTTTCCTGGAGCTATAAGCAATCTTTACTAAGCAACTGAATTAAAGTTTCCTGGCATGAATTCGATCTACAAGTCATTAAAAATGTGCAACTTAGCTGAGGACATATAACTACCATTAACATATACAGCGTAGTTCATTAACTACATGCGCACAATATAGCTCGCGCGGGTGTAAATGTATGCTTCACGTGCCAGACTCACAACATGTAACGAAAAGTAGCGAAATGGTCAATACTACTGCTGGAGTATTCTGCATTTTTCGCAAAAATGTCCACGGAATCAAGCGTCTCATTGAAATGTAGTTAGTGACCATTATATGCAGGTTTGATTGTATGATGAGAAATTTCTTACAGTAACAAGAGAAATACAATCTTGTGTACACTACTTGTAAACCATTCATATTAATTCACCCTCTGGATATTCATGGAGGTACGTCGAACAGCATAGATAGCGCGGTGCACATATTTTACTTGCTATATTCTCATAAATCATTACGTTCACTACACAACAAGTCAAAAAGTGCGCAGAAGTAGTTTCTTTAAACTTCACTCAATACATAATCTGAGAACTGGTATTCTTTTTAGCTGAACCCAGTTAGGTCACAGGTGTTCATGTACCCTGTTACCCCTATATCTAGAAGGCACATGTAGACGGTTGATTTTCGTCGAATACTCTTGGTATAACTCAGTTCAAACTGCAGTTTTCCTCACCAAATTAGAAAATATAATGAAAATATTGTAGTTTTATGAATAGATCTAAAAACTCCAACTAGTTTGTATCCGTGCAAGTGCATAAACACAACATTCCACGTATGAAAGTAAGGAAATTAGGAAATTAGTATTGGCATTCTGCTACATCACACAATCACTATACAAAGTACATCAATGTATATCGTGCTCTTTAGTGACACAAAACAAATTGACCTAAATCGGTTGGAGTATTGAAAATCATACTAATACTGCTAACAATAATCGGTTATTACGTAAGGGAACTCTTATATGAAAACGCACCAAATAGAATTAAACATTTTCACAATAATGATGAAATACTTAAACTAACATCTTTATCCGCCGTTATTTTTTAATGTTGCATATATTGTAAATTTAAACTCAAGGACATAAACAGTGCTGGTATTCAGCGCACAGTTCTGGATAAACCTATAGGGAGTACGTATGACTGACCTGTCAGGAGCAAAGATTAGCAGAAAATTGTAGTAGATGATGCCTGCTGGGATTTATGTGGATAGAAACTAAACGATGAAAATACAGTGCCGCTTTAAATGGAATAGGATTTTGCCAATAGTGTTCCAACAAGTTGAATAAAAAGTGCCAAAATCTCCTAATTAAATAACTACCTGTGTCTGCTCGTTTACATATCTAGATACAATTTTACCAATAAAACATTCATTTGCTATCATTCAACTATATCATGCAACCTCTCTGTGAACATTTGGTAATTAACAATTTTAATTTCAAAAACAGAAACGGTAAAAAGGCAACGAGGAAGATGTCTCAGTCCTGTTGTAAAGCTTCCCATGAAGTCAACATTTACTCTATATACTGTACTCACTCTACTTCCCATATCAAAGAACCTTGGAATTTTAGTTAGCAACAAAATATAACAAGTAAATAGGTTGTAAAATGGTGTAATAGTTTTTAAGACACACCAATACACAGGTGACACATCTGGGCTTTGCTCTACTATAAGCCAAGGTTTGCACATATCACCATTCTTGACTGGCTAGTAACATTTTATTTTGAACAAAGTGAGACTAAAAAGTGAGGCTATGTAAATTAATTCATTTTTACAATTTTTTTTTTGTCTGTCAAAAAGTTTACTGATCAAATCACTGTAAACCACACCATAAAATTGCCAAGTTAGCTGAATGGCCCAGTTCTATGAAACTTAGTTGACTTGATATCATCCATATGCCTGTAGACAGTGATGTCCAAAATCGGTGATCAAATACTTGGATAATATTTGGGGTTCCATGTGTCTGGCCGAAAAATCATTAATCCCGTTTCTTCTGGCGGCTTCCTTCCTCCTGCAAAAACGACCCTCTTTTATAAATACACTAAGCCAACACTACAATATCAACATAGAATAAAATAAAATAAATTAGTAAATAATATTATATAAATACAAGAAATCCGTAAAAGATTAAATAGTTAGTTCATAAGAAAAACAATAAAATTATGAATGACTGCAGTGTCATATATTATTAAGATGACCACCATTTGATTGTATACTATAGTCAGTTTCCCTAAATATTACATGTGGTTAGGAGACCAATAAAATTTGTGAGTTTGAAAGAATTGCTTTACTTGTTGATTTATATATATATATACCTAAGTTGTGAAAAAGTGAAAAACTGTAGAACCTATAATGCTGTCACTGATAATTCAACAGTTTTCAACCACGGTTACCCAACATGTGTTCATTTACGTATTGATATAATTGAGCCCAACTGTTGTGTTATATCAAACCTATTTACCTTTTGAGCCAGTATAATAAGTAGCTGGCGAAAAATGTTGATGAAGTCCAGGAACAGATCTACACAGTGCCTGAAAATATATAATAATAATGTGCAATCAATAAAATCTCAATATTGATTGAAAAGGTTGCATGTCATGTCGTAGCAGATATCTGTTAACATGTCAGAATATGGATTGGATATGATTGCATTACTTTAAGTCCCTACACATATATATCTAAATTCTTAGACAGACATAATGCAACTCTAATACAAAAACCTTCAATAGCTAATTTAGTGGACATGACGATTATAATTAAAGAGATCGTTTACTCTAGGTTCTAGGGTTAATTTAGGTTAAAATTACGCTACATAAAAAGTTTCATGGTTCAATCACCATTTGAAATATTATTAAAAAATGTTTTAAAACTAACGACTACAGTTTGATTACAACGACGGTGGCGCCACTCAAAGCGCACGATCTGATAAGTTGCGCAAAACCACTTTCCAGCCAAGGGCTACAGACCGAGGGTGTTTCTTATTTATTAATTTAAAAGCAGAATGATTGCAATATCTTATAAACGACATATAGTTTCAGTTATAATATGGATAAATTTGCCCTAAAATGAATATCGTTTGGTTAAATAGCATTTAGGCATAAATATAATTGCACTTTTGTGATTAGCCCTCGGTCTGTAACGTGCAAAAGAAATTGTCAAATACGCAACTTTTTCGGAGTGGCAGCACGGTCGCGGGTGTCATGGCGCCGTTCAAATTTCGTAGCGTTGATGTGTAATTAATTATAACAATTAAATTTATATTAGGTATCTGGTAACAAATACGTGTGGGTATAGAGGATTTGTTATACAGTAAGTACAGTTGTATGCAGTAAAATCCTAGAGGCTACTGTCCCTTTAAGATACAACATGTTGTCAGATGCTTGTTGTGTACTTGTGGTGAGGTGCCAGCATATTAAACTGGACTCAAAACTCACACTTGACACAAAACACGAGGTTTCATGCATCAGTAGCTGTCATGAGACGATTGCTGTTACGGAAATGCTTGTACATACCAGATGTAGTCAGTATCGCCACGGCGACGCTTCTCAACGATAAGCTGTGTGTCGTAGAGCACAAATGCACACATCACGGCCATGCCCAAGTACAGATTCACCTACAAGAACATTCGTACACACACACATTTAACTGCAAAACAGCTACTCAGAATACGGTGATTGGCTACAAGTATTCAATGCATAGTCATTCAGCTACAAAAAATTACTGAAGAACTTGTAACAAGTAATTGCGGTTATCGTGTATCATATTAATTGCATTACTAACGATGAGTATAATGATGAACCATACACATTTGTTAGTAATTGTGGGCATATGTATGTCTATATGCGTGTATAGTCCACATGTAAGTTTACAGGAAAAATAAATAAAAACTGGCAAACCTGAAACATGAGTCTTGACTGGAAAAACAGGTTAAAGATTGAAAGCAGCAGCATGAAGGATAGACCACTCATCAGCAAACCTGAAAAGAAACGGAGAGAAGTTACAGAAAAAGATACATTATGGTACATAAATTTTATAAATTTATAAATTTTGTAGGTATGAGGATAATATTTCTGTACAATTGAGCTTTCCTCTAAAGTGGAAACTCAGACTGGCTCTATGGGACGTATGTCTATGGTTCGACTGATGGAAGCTGCAGGAAATAATGTCTAATAATAATACTAGCTTGAATCTGTGGCAGCCCTAGTTGTGAAAACTACTACACAGTTTCTAAACACAGGCCACTACTCTGGGTTTGCTGTAACCAACTATATATGTTGCAGTTGGTCTAAGTAATGACCCAGTCGTTATATTAGCTACATGCTAGAAATGCTCAAAACGTAGCTCGCAAAAGTTTGGAGCAGAGCCTAGACCATGAATCTGTGGTTATTCTAGAATCTAGATGAATAAAGTGTATGTTGTATATGCACTGAAACTTAAATAGTTTTAATTAATTGGTGTGTGATGCTTATTTAGGCCTGTTGCCTATGGATGCCCACAACACCTACAGTCTTGCTTGCATTGACCCATATTTTATGTACTGCTTTATAGATGCATGCCATGCAATGTATAACTTTACAGATGCTACTAAACGTAGTTGCTTATCATCATAATACATAATATAAAAGCATAAAAGAAATTCAAATGTGAATTGTTTAGTAATTTACCACCAATGTAGAGCCATTTTCTTTGCTCACAGTAGAGAGCGCTGAGGGTGAAGCAGCCAAAGATTACGCACGTACTAAGGAATGCAGTGGGGATGATGCTGAAAAATCGAGACATCGAATTCATTAGTATCTCTCAATGTAAATATCCGTACGGAATAAGGAATAAGGAATAATTTATAACAGCAATTTTCATAGAAACACAATAGACATAAGTCATCAATCTAGACAAGTTTGATCAAAACTGCTATTGCTTATGATAGGAAAAAATCATCATATCACGTGATATTCTGGAACCTACCAAAAGCCAGTATGCACAATGGTAATATCTTTCTTCAATAGAAACATATGACAGCTGGTGACAGCATAATGGACAATACACACTGCATCGACAACAACCAACCATAACGTTCAGTGCCAACATCCCAGCCACACTGCTGGCATTGATGACCAGATCATTATAGCAAAGTTCGTGGCCTTTCTCGCTACAAAATGGGGGCATCTCAAGTTTGTAAACCTGAGACTGTTAAATGTTACATGGGCTTACTACTGATTTTGAGGTCCTGTGATAAGGATAACTAAATGTTTTTGTTTAGTTGGGCAGCCTTGCACGATACATGCCCCAGGTTCAATAAAACCGAATTTCCCAGAATTAATAAAATGGTCTGTTTGACAGATGCTACTGCAACGCAACGTTGAAAAGTGCTTACACTATCAAGTTTTAGTTGAAAATGTGACAAGTTGATCTACATTTCAACTATTCGACCAAAAGTCGGAAATTGTTCAATTTCTTCCTATGCAGCCATTCAGATAATAACAATCAGGGGGTGTGTCCCTCCACCCAGGGGGAGATTATTTGCAAACATCAAAGGAAGCGTAACATGCGAGAGATATCTGCGCTCCACATTTTCACTTGTAATATTGTATGCTCAGTTCATCACTTCGGTTAGAACACATGGGACACACTTATCATTCACTCCTTCTAGTCGTGTGACATGATCACAGTGTTGTTTATAGCAGGGCTCTCAAGGGGTAGCTTTAAAAATGAGTGAGATTTATTTTGAATCAGAAAATCTAGGGCTTCGGCCTTAGCCTTCGCGCCGCAGGCGCAAAGGGGATGGGGGTGGATGAGGGGGTTCCCCTCCCCCAGAAGAAATTTAAAAAAAATGGGGTGCTATTTGATGTCCTTAGCAGCAACCTGAACATGATATTTGTTGCTTATATAAGCATGAGTAATAAATGTCGAGATTCCCGTGCCTCGTGTCCCGCGTTTTTCGGCAAAGTTCGGCTAGACCCACTCTACGCAACGAAGAAAAACTGGATTCTTGCAGGTGCGTGAGAGCGTGAGATTGTGCTGAATTGTGTGAGTCTCACGCCAAATGCGGGAGGCTTGTGAGCCCTGTTATAGGCTTGCTGCTGGAGAATTATGGATAGAATTTTCAACTAGGTTGTTGATAAACAATATTCAAAAGTCTGGTTTGTAAGGTCACTAGCAGTAAAATTAGGCAAATCAATATGAACTTAGTGGTAGGGTTACATAAATGACACAAGATGGCAGTTATTCTATTAATTTTCAGTTAGTCAACACTGCAGATCAGTAGACATATAATTCCTTTTAAGTAAATGCATATATACAGTAACATATGCTAGATCAATCCTACTAGTGCTGAGAGGGTCTATGTCCCCCAGGGTACTGCCGGAACGTATCCTGGGTCCGGTCCGGTATAGTACGTTCCTCGCCTACTCCCTAACCCTAACCCTAACCATATCAAATAGTTACCAGGGTACGTTCCGGTATACCGGACCGTACCCAGGGTACGTTCCGGCAGTACCCTGGGGGACATAGACCCTATGAGCCCTACTAGTCCATAGTTGACTGGATTAAGATTAGGCTAGGATTAGATTAGGTTATGAATGCATTAGGGTTTTATGTGGATTAGGGTCATGGTGTAGATGTAAGCCAGCGATGTTACATGTATGGTAGTCCTAATGTAGTATTGCCCTGGTATATGGTACAACATCATTCCTACCATCATTTTCCATGAGATAGGCTAGCATACGAAATCAGATGAGGGTGTATATCATAGCATAGAGCGAAACTAATTGTATGAACGTTTTTTTTTATTTATCTCTTATATTCTTCGGCCCACCTCAGAAGATAGTCATAAAGCATAATAATGATATATAAATACAGCCAAACCTGTGTTAGCGGCCCCCCTAAATTGAATTTCTAACTGTTAGTAACAGCCATCTTTTGTTTTTTCTCTGATTGGCAGCCATAAAGTTAAACCACCTCTATAGAATGGCCATCTGTCTGTAAAGGCCATTTGCCGTTACTCCCAGAGTAGCCATCGTATACCGGTATGAATACAAGGTAGAAAAGCACAATATGAATAACGAATAAGTGAATGACATGGCGTCGCATACCTAGGGTTGATGCTGATCACCGCGTCAAGCAGCGGGCCCATGCCGAGTCCAGTGAAGAAGCCAAAGCCCAGCAGGAAGCCGAGGCGCATCTTCTGGTTGTAGGTAGACGTCGGTGGCGTGGCTCCCAGCAGGATGAGCAACCCGATTGATGCGATCGCTGACAGGAAGTTTCCCTGTGTAACCAGTCAGCGTTATCATCGTCAGCAATCGTAATAGGGCGTGTACAATGCACGATAACATACATATAGGCTACATATTTTCAAGGTCAATCATACATTACAATGCCCAGTGAGGAAGTAGAGGGTTAATATTAGGTGAGAATTTGGTTAGCATAGTGACTAGGTTAGGGATAGGGTTAAGATTACAATGTAGACAGGGTTAACAGTAACAGGGTCACGGTTAGGGTGGCGATGATTTATGTAAGGCTTCCTACAGTACAATGAAGCACAGATGACACATGTGTATGTATACCCACACATACACAGTCATACTGAAAAGGCACGTATTCACACAAGGCTGCCCAATCTCAAAAATGAGCACGCATGTTCGGGCGATCTCTCCCTAGTGATATGAACTCTTATATGCACTAATATGGTTCCCTGACTACTTTCCCCATTATTTGGCTAAATGACACACATCGCAGGCACCTTTAGGTAGTCGGTGACAACATGCACGTAGGCTCCTGTAGCGGCTGCAATCATGGTGGCTGCCAGACAGCTGTAGACATTTCTCAGGTGACTGCGTACTGGCTTTTCTCTGCAAGGAAAATGGACGAACTAGTATGAATGATTAATCATATTTGGTTAGGAGATATAAACACAGGAATGAACTCTTGATGGGAATTCATGATTAACACGTGATACTGATACTCTACATTGAGCCACTGATAGTATACCCTGATATACCAACACCACCGACTACGACCATAACCACAACCATAACTGTACACTCTATGACCCTCTCATAGGACCTCACATTTTCACATTAAGATAAAGACAATGCATTATAATAGCTGCACGGTACCATGCTGGTATGTTTTTCAAGGCTGAAGCTAGACAGTATTTTTCCAGATTTTAAGGGCACATCCCCCAAAAAGGGCACATCACCCCACAGTGGGCGCCGTTATAGGCGCGGAAGCACATTGAAATTTTGAATTTCAAGGGTCTCTGGGCACAAAAATGAGCACCATTTGAGTACACATTTAGTCAAGCAGCAATAGCTAAAAACCATATGGAATTTTATTTCTGCTTCATTTTGCCTGCGCTTTGCATACCAGCAATTAATGCAGAATGATTCAAGCACTTTCCTTCTTTTTCAGATATCAAAGCTAGTTTTGATACCATGTAAAATTTTGATTTCTTTCAAGTCCTGTCAATGAATCAGAAGAAAAAGAAAACAAATAAAGAATATAGCCAAATTCCATCAAATTGTTTTCTGTATTTTTTAGCGCAAAATTTCGAAGGGCACTTTGAAATCTAGACCGTATTTCCCAATATGGCAAATACGGTCTGAATCCGCCCCTGCCTACAATTATTTTACGATAATCTCATATTATACAATTGTTTTGAAGGTATCAATGACTACTGTTATATAAGTTCATAGTGCATTCACCTAATTGTAACGATATTGGTTACCTAAACAACAATGCAAGTGATACAGTGTTCCTGAGAATATATAGAATAGTACCATAGATACACATTCTCACAGTATAGCTCACATATTCCACATGAGCTCATTGAAACCTGTGCTGCATTGCAACAGCAGAGCAGTAAAGGGCATAGCAACAAACACATAGGCCTAATATGTTTGCAGCCTGCAACTAAACTGGGGTGCTCCTCAGACTGTAATCATTGACACATCATACATAAACTAGCACATCCTATTTATAAAATGAATAGCAATAATGCGATGTTGAAATTAAATAGCTTAGCTACCAAGTTACGTAACCGAGATTAGAGTTGTTGTGGATATGGAGCTACAAGGCCGATCCCGACTAAACTAACATGATATAAACAAACAGTAAACAAATGTAGGCGCTGGTATGTGGTTGACCCTGATATTCAGTCCATAGTGAATACACGCTGACTCATGATAGCTCATACTAGCTGTGTTCACAATTTTAACAATTTTCTGCCATACTCTATATATCGCCTACATATCCTATACACAGTAATGTCTCCCTTTACTCACAGACGTTCAGATAAGCTGTTGAAAAACCTATCAAAATTTGGAGCAGCCATATTAGCAATGACAATATCGGAGAAACTATGGGAGAAACGCGTGAACGCACGCATTCACAATGAAAGATGCCCAGCTATTGGCAGCTATGTATTGATCCGTCTGCATGCTCAGAGACTGTCTGTCATTGGTTGACGTTTCGCCCTCGGAAGCTGAGCATCTGTAACATATATCGCGGCGCAATCACCGCGCTGAAAGCACATACGTGTGTTTGCGGCGAGTGTGCAGGAAAACGTGGGAACGTCATAACGCCCTCCAGTGAAATGTCTCACTCTTCTATTTACTGGTTTACTACTCATGCCATGTATTTACTAATAAATGTAACACACATTTTATTGTTTCCACTACCAGGACTAGTGCGTACACGCATCGAAGCTATGTTCGCCGATCGTTTAATTATGCCTATTTTGTAATTTACCTGAATGTGACTCCTAACTTCATTCATTCTTTACAAAAACAACAATAGACTGGAACCAGCTGCCAGAAGCCCTGGCAGCAGCCACACCACCTGAGACATTCACAACAGTGGCGAGGAAACTTTATCATCGGTTCTGCTGATAACCCCCCCCCCCTAACCTTCTTCCGCCGTATTATACCGTAATGGCCCTGCACCGTGATCGTTAAGATTCCGAGAACTGCAAGCGTAAAGTTGATTAACGAAAAAAATGTCGCTAAGCTAACGGCGTGCCTGCATCCAACACAGATCAGTCATGATGAATGTAATCAGGCGAAACCAATGAGATATTTGTCCTGATTCACCCCTGATGCAATGAAGGCAGCCTACTAAATTACATATACTATCAAGAGCTCATAATAGAGATCTTGATACTAACTACACCGGATACTGCCATCATTTAAAGGCGAATTAGGCGATTAGGCCCCACTAGCACATCTGACATTCAAGTTCTACCAATCAGACCATGACCTCGTACGGAGCAGGTAGCTATAGTGCTGTTAGCCTTGAAATTAGTATTTTTCCTGCGTAAAACCGTCCAAGGAACCCATCAGACCATTAAGTGGTGCATCATGCCAAGATGTAAACGCCACCGGCGATGACCCGCGCTCGCTCACATGCAAAGTGTCTCGGCTGCCGTTTATCCGATGGCTTGAGAAATTATTCATTCATCATAGAATAACATATACGTCAATTGGCGGAATTGTCTAACTTCACAGCCGTGGTAATGCTGTACATAGACATCAAGAGTACATATGAGCCCCATGCGCCCCATGTGCGTGGTCTATTTATTATGTACCCTTGATAGACATAGACTACGATTAGTGAGATAGCAAGACATGGGCCGACAAGTAGAAACATTGGTGCGTGAGACAATATACAATACATCAAGACATACAACCGAATAACGTGATCAAGATTTTAAAGTTGCAATTATTTCTAATGGAGCATTGCTTGAACAAACTGGAAAATTTTCGTGCTCAATTATCATTACACACACTAATTATTCGATATATCTTTCGGCTGAGGTTGAAGACTTGACCATTAAAATTCTTTGTGACGTAAGACCATATATGTGTTCACAGTAACGACTGAATTCTTTTATCTACGTCATTAATTATTCTTTTATTAATTCGATGCATTAATTACGTACAATGTCAAAAAGAATAAATAATGAGTAACCGATTAAATAATTATGGTAATTAATAGCATGGCCATATAATAGGCATATAATAGGCCAATATAATAGGCATGGCAAACCGTTTAAAATTGCTAAAACTTCAGTAGACTCTATACTCTTGGAGTGTACCGGGATTTGTTTTAAAATTCTGAAAAAGTTTCATTACTTTACATAACACAGTGTAACGCGTGTTATTTAGAATTCAACAGAGAACTATGTTAGAAAAATTATGCATGCAAATTTGGAAAGCTATATACTGTTATCCTGGCTGCTAGCTGTGGCGGTGGCGGTCTCTGGTGGTGGCGTTCCTATGGAACAGCGAAGCAGTTCATCGCATAATAGAAGCCGAATCTACGCGAATGAACATGACCTGACCTCTGCCTTGCCTCGACGTATTTAGCAGTAGTTGTGAAGGGCCTAGACAATTCATTATTGCAAAAATATACAGTACTCGTCTCAGCTGTCTCTAAAGTACAATCAGGTATAATATATCCGCGTGTACCGCACGTACCGTATTCCCTCGAATAATAGAGCCTGCTTGAATAAAGACATGTGTGATTAAGGGCCGGGGGTGGTAAAGATACTTTAAATCAATAAACGCCGGGGCCTGAATAGTCGCCGGGGGGGGGGTGATGATGTATACAGGGTCTCCAACCCTGTGAACTCCAAATGCAGAATGTTCCCGCGGTGATCAGTAACTAGTGGCGTATTCAGAAATTGATGGAGCGCGATTATTTGTAATGTTGACAAACATTTACTATATTTTTGCTGGTTAATTTCATCAGTTTTTATGTTTTATATCGTGTGATGTAAATGTATCAAATAAAGTGCCATTGTTCCATGCGGTGAATTCTCTCTAACGGGTTTTTAATTACTTTCAGTTGTTCTGATAACAAGCAGGTGCGAACGTCGCCAGAGTAAAACAAAACTCCGTGAAAAAAACATCAAAGAAACCATGTTTTGGCCAGATCTTTGCACGAAATAACAGGCCTGTCTCTAGATATATTACGAAGGAAATAAATTAAATACCGGGTGTAGCATGCAGTGAAACAATAAACGCCCCTGCCTGAATAAAGGCATGCTTGAATAGGCGCCGGGGTGATTAGTGTGACGAAAACAATAAACGCCGGGCGTTTATTCGAGGGAATACGGTATGCATATATACATGACTCCCAGACTTATATTTTCCGTTTTGTCCCTATAATTCATATTAAATCGATTATCTTGAGCATGGGATTTCGTCATCTCGTAAAGTAAGCTCACTAACAAAGCAGCCAATGTGAAACTAGACACCGCACAACGTCTATCGGTTAACCAATAACTATTTTCTACGCGAATATATTGATATTCTATATAAATAGCTAGCTTATCATACATAACTTGCATTCCCGAGCACAGAACTGGCGTTTGGACTATCTTTTCATATTAGATAGCATCACTATTTAGTTTATAGAATCAGAGAGCTAACATTCAACATGGTAATATACCTTGCTGTAAAGCCATTATACCGTAAAATGGTAACATGTGAACGAGAAAGAAGTGCCTTTTTAATTAAACATGGATTTCAAATAAAATATCAATTTATCTTAGTATAATTCAAAATTCGTAATGATCCCAGAGAGACAAATATTAATAGTTTTCAGGTTGAGGCATAGCAATTTCCATTTTCATGGTTCGGGAATAATTTTTGCAATTCATTGTCCTTTGGGTATTTGCCCTAGCAGATGTTTAGAGAAATATAAAAAAAACGTGGAAAAATATAACATGTGCAGCAGCACATCAATAAAATATTACTACTAGAAGTGGCATATATTTGAATACATGCAATACGAAATTCTTTCGTCGCGTAAAATGAACGTAACGATATTTGCATAAATACACTGCGCACGTATATTTACATCAGCAATCAGCCGTGCTTTCCATTGAGAACTATGTTGATCTTGTCGAATTGGCATCATTTTGGCATGTTAAAAGGACTCGTAGATCTATAAATTACCTCTCAGTCTCCCGACCGTGCAGCTTACTAAGTTTAGTATTAGCTCATCGTTGGCGAAACAGTGTCACAATCAATAACGCGCACATGAAGGTTTACGCGGATAGTAGCAGTTTCGGGAGGGACAAAACAGTCTGCAGCAATAACAAATACTGCTCGCTGCCAGCACGGGACCACCACAGTTGCTCCTCACAATCAATTCGCGATAGTTTGCCCACAAATATTTGCGGTCCCGCGTCGTAGCGCGCGTTGCCGGAATATTGTCACAAGCAATTTCGAAATGTGTCCCAGGTGGGTCGGAAAAGTAGCGCGGTGAGTTAATTAGGAGTCCACGCGGTTATAAGGTCGTCCTATGTATCTCACACTTGGATTCACTTTAAATCGTGAAATCGTAAGTTTACTCTCTAAAATTTTCAAAATGAAGAACATCTGACGTACGAAAAATAAAATGATAATTCGTTCGGGGAATCCATATGCTAACTAGCTAAGTTGGAGTGGGACAGCCTATTCGGTTAACGGAACAAGATCAATAAAATTGCCCTTGCTGAACTCCTTAACTCGACCCTCTCTCTCTCTTTCGCGCTCTATCTCTCAATCAAAGTTATGTAGTTTATAGTTTAAAGTTATATACTTTGTGAAACAATTGATATTTTTCACGCTGGAGCGATTCATTTTAATGCAAATAAATAAATTAAAAATTATTAAAAAACAACAACATAAATAACTAACTAAATAAAAAATAAAAAAGATAAACTGACAAACTACCAATAAAATTTCTCATAAGTCTATAATTCTATAGAACAGTAAATGTTTACACATGCAACGTCCATCGATAATCGTACTTCACTTACGAGATCAGACTTGTTGTAAGATTGTCCCATAGTAGATAGGCACTAGTTCATTTCATATAAATGCTATCAGTTATATTAGTCACATCACAGTGATTTGCGACTAAAGCCATACCAACGGTTCAGTGACACTCACCAAGTTCTGCTGCCTGGTGATTACACACTTACTATGAACAACTTAGCTACCTGCGTTGTATAGGACGGCTGCGAACAGTTTCCTGTACACGCGCCTCTGTCCTGCTCGTGTGGGCCGCACGCAGATGCTAAGCAAACATTAAAAATGCATTTCGCAAATAATTTAATCATTGCAAACATCTGCAGAAGTGAATAAATATTTGAGTCTCATAAGCATTTAAAAGCTCGCCTTTTCGCAAACTTGGGTTTTTGTTTGCTCTCGAACTGGTTCCGCATTCAGCATTTCAGCTACGTCCATTCGCGGACCTTCACACGGACGCTGTGCTCTACCGTCTGTGCGTACACGCGGGCGTGTGTGTGCGCGCGCGGGCGTGTGTGTGTGCGCGCGGGCGTGGGTGTGCGCGCGCGCGTGGGTGTACGGGTGGGCGCGCGCGTGTGCGTATATATATGTGGTAAAGAGGAAGTTTTTTCCTATACAGCCACAGTATTGATCGGAGGTATAGTATTAAACGCCAGAGCTCGTCCTGGCAAGTCACCACACTGACTATATCACGCCTGGGGAATTTCGGCATCGGTGGTCTACTACGAGTTCCCCAGCGGGATAAAGGAAAAGCAGCGTGCTGTTACAGGCGAACGAGAGAGAAACGAGAAATGTCTAGCACCGGGTTTAGCTACCGACGGATTGGGAATTATAGACACGATTCAGACAACGGATCATGACATATTCGCATTATGGCGCACGATTGTATTAACTCAACCACGCCTTTTAACCCTGCACATGTCCATAGAAATTCAGCTTCTTTCATGGTACAAAATTACAGCCCAATTAGGTTTTGTTATAATATTTCGAAAATGTGTGCCCAGAATTTTTATGGATTAGAAATAGATAGCTATTTAGTTATTTAGCGCGAGACAACAAACAGCTGAAGATTCTAACGGCGAAATAATTGTAAGCACGTACACAACACGCTAGGAATGCCAAGTGGTGGTAGAAAGTATTATTTTACAACTCTAAGCTGCTCGCCGTTATAAATACACATGTAATTCGAAGCGCTTTAGAATAGGTTCAGCCACGACGAACATTCACGAACGCAAAACTTTGAAACATTACACATAACATTTGTGATTCAACAATCACACACGAAGAATGTTGCAAAGCCTACTTAATCTTGCGACAGACCCTATGCGAAAGTCGGGCTGTGAATATATGTAAACCATTATTTTGAACACAATAATGCTAGGGTAAATTGCGCATGCTTTCCTTCAAAACATTCAAGCTGCTCAATTTACGAACATCCGGACATACCGCGGCAAGGGATGGGCAACAGGAGATGAACAACCATCCAAGTCATTTGTTATCGCAGCATGATTTGTCTGGAGTGGCCTAGCTGTTTACGTATTCATCATTAGTATTAGTAATCTTTCCACTGTCACTGACTACTGCTCACTAAGCACTGGTCACAGCACACTTCACTATCTAAAAACGAAGATATTTTGACAGAGCATTTATAACCTATTTACGTTTATTAACCTATTACGGTTTTATATTGGGACCCGTTTGAACACAATCTAAAAGATTAAAACCCTTATTGTACGCTGCCGATATTGCAGTGTTGGTTTGTGATAAGACAGATTGGTTGCACATTAGAAAGTGTTAACAACAATTAAATACTACAAATTACAAATTGTAAATTGCTTACAGGGAGATGTTGCCATGATGAACTATTGTTACGCCAGCTAAACTCCTCGGTATAGCTCACACACGCACGCACGCACGCACGCACGCACGCACGCACACAGCACTACACTGTAGTATTACTTACAAGCAGCGCACTCCTAGCCCTCCTACAGCTTTTCTCAGCATAGCTGAGTCACAGCTCCCAACAGTCCTGTTAGCCGCATAGCTCACGTACATCCCCTCCGCAGTAAGCCACTGCAATTTTAGGTTTCACTCAGAGCATACCGCTTCCCCACACAACAAACCCTGTATATTTCAGAGGTTCTACACACAACAGGCAATGCGTGCACACCTCACAGCGACCACAGACACAGTAACCCTCAACATCTCACAGTCAGCCGAGCCCACGAGTAACCCTCCACATCTCAGCACTCAACGCACCGCACACAGTAACCCTACCACATCTTCACATCACACACACAAGCAACCCTCCAATCCACAGTCACCACCCACGCAGTAACCCTCCCAGCATCTCACAGTCACCACCCACACACAGCAACCACTCCACTCTTACAGTCACCACAACACACATATGTGAGCCAGCAACCTCCACATCTCACATCACCACAGCCACACAAACCCTCCACATCTCTACAGTCACCAACCCACACAGTAACCCTCCATAATCTCACAGTCACGCACTCACTACAGTTAACCCTCCACATCTCACAGTCACCAACAGCACACAGTAAAACCGCTCACATCTCACCACTCACCACCCACACAGTAACCCTCCACATCTCAGCAGTTACCAACTCACGACAGTAACCCTCCCACATCTCATCAGTTCACCACACACCACAGTAAACCCTCCACATCTCAACAGTCACACACATCACGCACAAGCAACCCTCCATATCTCAGCAGTCACCCACAACACACAGTACCCTCCACATCTCACAGGTCACCACACACCACACACAGTAATCCCTGCACATCTCAACAGTCACCACACACACACAGTAACCCTGCACCATTCAGCAGTTCAACCCACCCACACAGTAACGGCCTGCACATCTCACGTCACGCACGAGCACCACGCGCGCGGGACGCACACACACACACACAGTAAACCCTGCCACATCTCAGCAGTCACGACACCTAACAAGCAGTAACCCTGCACATCTCACACAGTCCCCACCAACAGGCACAGCACACACACGTCAGTAACCCTCCACATCTCACGTCACCACCGCACGGACAGTAACCCTGCCCATCTCACAGTCACACAACACACAGCAGTAAACCGCTCACACATCTCACAGCACCACACACCACAGTAACCACTGCACATCTCAAACAGTAACCACACACACAGTAACCCCTGCACCATCTCACAGTCACCACCCACACAGTAACCCTCCACATCTCAACAGTCACACCGACACACAGTAAACCCTCCACATCTCAGCAGTCACCACCCACACAGTAACCACACACACAGTAAACCCTGCACATCTCACAAGTCACCAACACACATACAGTAAACCCTCCACATCTCAACAGTCACCACACAACACACAGTACCCTGCACATCTCCTACAGTAAACCACAGCACACAGTAACCCTCCACACCTCACAGTCACCACCCACACAGCAACGCCTCCAGCATCTCACAAGTCACCACCCACGACAGTAAACCCTCCACATCTCCACAGTCACCAACACAACACAGTAACCCTGCACATCTCAAAGTCCCACCGCACACACAACACACACACAGTAACCTCCACATCTCAGCAAGTCACCACACACAGACAGCAGTAACTCCACATCTGCACAGTCACCACCGCCACACACACACACAACAAGTAACCCTCCACATCTGCACAGTCACCAACACACACACAGTAACCCTCCACTCTCAGTCACACAGCACACAGCGTAGCAACCCTCCACATCTCACAGTCACCACTCACACAGTAACCTCCACATCTCACAGTCACCACACACACACACACACAGCACAGTAACCCTGGCAGAAACATCTCAACAGTCACCACACACGGCAGTAACGCCTGCCACATCTCACAGTCACCACACCACAATGACCACACACACACACACAGTAACCTCCACATCTTACAGTCAGCCAACCCACACAGTAACCCTCGCACATCTCACAGTCACCACACAGCAACACAACGACACAGTAACCCTCCACATACTCACCAGTCACCACCACACACAGCAAACCCTCCAACATCTCAGCAGTCACCACCCACACAGTTACCCTCCACATCTCACACAGTCACCACCCATCACAGTAACCCTCCAGCACTCTCACAGTCACACCCCACGTCTCTCAGTAACCCTGCACATCTCACAGTCACACCACACACACACACACACACAGTAACCCTCCACATCTCACAGTCACCACCCACACAGTAACGCCTCCAAGCATCTCACAGTCACCACCCTACAACAGCAACCCTCCACATTCACAGTCACCAACCCACACAGGCAACCCTCCACATCTCACAAGTCCACCAAACACACACAGTAACCCTCCCATCTCACAGTCACGCACACAACACACAGTAACCCTCCACATCTCACCAGCACCACACACAACGAGCACCGCCTCCACATCTCACAACGTCACCACACACACAGTAACCCTCCACATTCTCACAGTCACCAACATCACCACACACACCACACAGTAACCTGCACATCTCACAGTCACACCCACACAGTAACCCTCCACACCTACAGTCCACACACACACAGCAAACCCCTCCACATCTCACAGTCACCACCCACACAGTAAAACCCTCCACATCTCACAGTCACCAACACAACGATGCAGCAACCCTCCACATCTCACAGTCACCACCGGCCACACAGTAACCCTCCACAATCTCACAGTCACCCCACATCAGTACCCTCGCACATCTTACAGTCAACAACACTCACCACAGAACCTCAAACATCTCACAGTCACCAACCACCACAACAGTCAACCCTCCACACTCAGCAGTCACCACACACAACAGCAACCTCCACACCTCAAGCCAGTCACCACACACAACAGTAACCACTCCACATCTCAACAGTCCCACACACAACCCAGCACCCTCCACATCTCAGCAGTCACCCCACACGACACAGTAACCCTCCAACTCTTACAAGTCACCACCGCACACACAACACACACACAGTAACCCTCTCACATCTTCACAGTCACCACACACACCAGTTACCCCTCCACATCTCACAGTCACCACACTCACACAGCAACCCATCCACACATCTCACAGTCACCACCCACACAGTAACCCTTCCACATCTCACAGTCACCAACTCCCACAGTAACCCTGCAACATCTCACAGCACCTAACCCACACAGTAACCCCTCGCCTCACATCTCACAGTCACACAACACACAGCAACCCTCCACATCTCACAGTCACACAGCATCACACGAACACACACACACAGTAACCCTGCCACATCTCACAGTCACA
The DNA here is from genome assembly GCF_000485595.1 of Priapulus caudatus. NCBI lineage: Eukaryota > Metazoa > Priapulida > Priapulimorpha > Priapulimorphida > Priapulidae > Priapulus > Priapulus caudatus. Next base: position 254,967 of record NW_014577140.1, on the reverse strand, counting down.
CACACACAGTAAACCCTGCACATTCTCACAGTCACCAACACACACAGTAACGCCTCCACATCTTCAATCAGTCACCAGCACACACAGCAACCTCACATCTCACAGTCACCACCCACTACAGTAACCCTTCCGACATCTCACAGTCACCACCCAACCAGTAACCCTCTCACACATCTCACAATCAGCCACACTCACAGACAGCAAACCCTCGACATCTCACAGTCACCGACAGCACACAGCTAACCCTCCACCATCTCAGCAGTCACCACCCAAGCATCCTCATCTCACAGTCCACCCCACAGTAACCCTCCACACCTCAACAGTCAACCACACACACGAGTACCTCCACATCTTGCAACAGTCACACACCCACAAGTACCCTCCACATCTACAGTCACCACACTCACACAGTAAACCCTCATCTCACATCACCACCCACACAGCCAAACCCTGCACAACCTCACAGTCACCACACCAACACGCAACCTCCACATCTCACAGCCACCCACCCACACACGCAACCCTCCACATCTCACAAGTCACCACCACACAGTAACCTCCCATCCCTCGCAGTCACCACCCCAGTCAGCTCCACAACTCAAGTCCCGTACTCCACATCTCACAGTCACACCACACAAGTATCCCTCCCACCCATCGTCACAGTCCCACACACCGTAACTCCACATCTATCACAGTCACCACTCACCGTAACCTCAACATCTCACAGTCACCACTCCACAGTACCACATGTACACCCACACTCCACAGTACCCTCCACAGTCACATCACACACACACGAGTAACCTCCGAACATCTCACAGTCACCACCATCCACAGTAACTCCATCTCAACGTCACACACACGTAACCCTGCACATCTCACAGTCACCACCACACACGGGCAAACCCTCCATCATCTCACAACGTCACCACAGCACTACAGTAGACCCTCCACATCTCTACAGTCACCACACACACAGTACCGCTGCACACTCCACAGTACCACCACACACATGCAGTAACCCTCCACATCTTCACAGTCACCAACACACCACATAACCCTCCACATCTCACAGTCACCACCCACACTAGTAACCCTCAATCTACAGTCACCAGACACCACGCAACGCCTCCACACCTCACAGTCACCACACCACACAGTAACCTCCACATCTCACAGTCACCACACACACAGCAAAGCCCTCACCCTCACAGTCACACACACACAGCACAGTAACACCCTTCCACATCTCACAGATCCACCATCACACACAGCAATCCCTGCACGACCGATCTCAACTAGTCACCAGCCCACACAGTAACCCTCCATATCTCACAGTCACCACCCCACACAGTAACCCTGCCCACGATCTCACAGTCACCACACACAAGATAACCCTGCACATCTCACAGTCCACCACCCACACTACGCTAGGACCGTCCCATATCTCACAGTCACCCACCCACACACGGTAACCGACTCTTCTAGCATCTGCACAGCGTCACCACCACATCGAGGAACCCTCCCACATCATCACAGTTACCACTCACACAGTAACCCTTCCACATCCTCACAGTCACAACACACACAGTAAGCCCTCCACATCTCACAGTCCACACTCGACACACACAGTACCCTCCACATCTCACGGGAGTCACCACACCACACAGCCAACCTCCAACACCTCACAGTCACCACACACATCACAGTAACCCTCCACACTCAGCAGTCACGCACACCCACACAGTAACCTCCACATCTCACAGTTCACCACACACACAGTACCCTGCATCATCCTCACAGTCACCACCCACACAGTAACCCTCACATCTCACAGTCACCAACAGCACACAGCACACACACACAGCACGCACGTAAACCCTCCACATCTCACAGTCACCACCCACACAGTAAACCCTCCCATCTCAACAGAGTCACCAACTACACACACAGCAACCCTCCACATATACAGTTCAACCACACAACACAGCAACCCTCGCAACCTCAGCAGTCACCACCCACACGTAACCCTCCACATCTCACATCACGCACACACACACACCCAGTAACCGCTCCACATCTCAACAGTCACCACAATGCACAGTAACCCTCCAATCTCACCATCACCAACACTACACTAGTAACCCTGCCCACGATCTCACAGTCACCACACACCAGCCAGAACACCTTCCAACATCTCACAGTCACCACCCACACAGTAACCCTCCACATCTCAACACTTCACGCACTCACACAGACCCTGCCACATCTCAGCAGTCACCACACACCACTAAAGCAACCCTGCCACATCTCGACAGTCACACACACAACACAGCAACCCCTCCACCATCACAGTCACCACTCACACAGTAACTCTCCACATCGCTCGACAGTCACGCACCCGACGCAGCAACCCTCCACATCTCACAAGTCAACCACACAACATCACAGTAACCCTCCAACATCTTCAACAGTCACCACACACACGCACGGACAGACCCTTCCACAATCTCACAGTCACACACACACAGCAACCCTCCACCACCTCACAGTCACCACTCACACAGTAACCCTCCACATTCTCACCAAGTCACCACACACCACAGAAAACCCTGCACATCTCAGTCACCACACACACGCAGCAACCCTCCATCTCACATGTCACCGCCACACAGCAACCCTCCACATCTCACATGTCACGCCACACACAGCAACCCTGCACATTCAGTCACCAACACACACAGCAACCTCCACATCTCACAGTCACTCAGCCCACGCGCACGTAACCCTCCACATCTCACCAGTCACCCACACACACCAGTAACACCCTCCACATCATCACAGTCAGCCAACACACACAATTGCCGCAACCCCTCCACATCTCAGCAGTCACCACCCACAACAGCAACCTCCACCCACCTCACAGTCACCACCCACACCCTGCAACAACCCTCCACATCTCACACTCACACCCCACACAGCAAGCCTCACATCTTCACAGGTCACCACAGCACACATGCAGTAACCCTCCACATCTCTACAGTCCACCACACACACACGAGCAACCTCCACACCTCAACAGGGTCACCACCACACTAGTAACCCTCCACAATCTCACAGTCACCACCGGCACACAGTAACCCTCCACAGCTCACAGTCACCACGCAACACACAGCAACCCTCCACATCTCACAGTTCACCCTCACACAGTAACCACTCCCATCTCACAGCTCAGCCACCACACACAGTTAACCCTCCACACTCACATCACCACACACAACACACACACAGCTAACCCTCCCAGCATCTTCATAGTCACCACCCACACAGCTAACCCTCACATCCTCACAGTCCACCAAGCACACAACAGTAACCCTTCCACATCTCACAGTCACCACACACACAGTAACCCTCCATCCGACCAATGCAGTTCTCGACCACAACAGCTTCCAATCAATGGCTTAGTATGCCTCACACGGCCGGCCATTCGCTAAGCACAATCGCGCATAGCACTTGTATCTCGTTATTTCTCTTCTGCTTGAAAAGCTAACGGAAGGTCGGGAATTCCTGCAGAATTAGAGCAGAGAGAGATGCGAGAGAGAGGAGAGGAAGAAAGAGGAAGAAGCAGCCGCATCGAGAGAGAGAAAGAGGAGAGGAGCACGCACTGGAGAGCAGAGAAAGAGGAAGAAGAGCACGGCACTGAGAGAGGATAAAGAGGGAAGATGAAGAGGGAGAGAGAGAGAGAAAGAGAGAGAGAGAGAGAGAGAGAGAAGAGGAGAGAAGAGAGTAGAGAGCGAGAGAGAGAGAGGAGACGAGAGAGAGGAGAGAAAAAGAGAGCGAGCGAGATAGATAGGTATTAGATAGATAGATAGCTAGAGTTAGGATAGAGATAGATAGATATATAGAGACGAGAAGAAGAAGAATATGCGCGTCTACGCGTCGCTATACGTTGTAAATTCCTTGCGCGGTGATTACAAAGGAGAACACGCGTCGGTATCCTCGAGCTGACGTCCTTCATGCATCGACCGTCATCCGTTATTGCGTTAAACAAAACTCACGCTCACCGCCTGCTTAGAAAACCGTCGAAATTTGCGTTCGAGAAATTATCAGCAACAATTAAGCGCGTTATGCACTTGTGCGCGTAAACACCATTTACTTACTAGGAGAGCCCGTATCAGACCATAGCCTGCCATCGAACGCGCTTGTCTTTCCCCATCAACCAAGACCCACCCTTTTCATCCACCATCACCACGAGATGTAATTAACTACGTCCACTAAAACTACCGCCGCCGCGCACAGCGGAGCTGTCGGCCAATTTCACTGCCCAAAAATAGCCGGTACAAAGCAAGATAGTTTCATTGGAGCGGCGATGCGATGTCGTGCGTGCGTCCCGCACCATTAATAGGGGTAGAGGCCTATCGCTATCAAACGGATGTGAATGCCCACAGCGTCCACATGCCTCTCTCTCTCTCTCTCACACACGCACGCGCAACACACACACACCCACCCACACACACACACACACACACACACGCACGCACGCCACAACACGCACGCACGCACGCACGCACGCACCACGCACGCACGCACAGCACACACACAGACACACACACACGCGCGCGCGCACGCGCGCAAGCGCACGCGCACGCACGCACGCACGCACGCACGCAGCACGCACGCCACGCACGCACGACGCATACACACACCACACATCCAACACACACGCACGCACGCACGCAAGCACGCACCGCACGCACGCACGCACACACTACACAACACACACCAACACACACACACACACACACACACACGCACGCCACGCACGCACTCTCTCGCTCTCTTTGCAACAGCGCGCTGCAGCATCCCGACACTGCTACCCTCTCGTCACCATGCCTCCAGCGCTGTGCAGCGGAAAAAAATAAAAGCCGAAAGCTGGTTTCAGCAGCAGCGAGGAGGAACACCCAGCGCGACAGCAGCGAGCCGGCCGCATCCCCGAAGCCACGCGAGCCAGTAACTAATCCGCTCAGCACAACGAATGCAGCAGCAGCATTGCAGCAGCGAGCGTGTTTGAAGCGCACAAGCAAAACACGGAAGGCCCATGCATGCATGTCTGCGC
>NW_014577140.1:241708-249826 GCF_000485595.1 Priapulus caudatus | reverse complement strand
CACCACACACACAGTAACCCTCCAATCTTACAATCACCACCCAGCACACACACACACACAGTAACCCTCCAAATCTCACAGTTCACCACACACACCAGTTAAACCCCTCCACATCTGCACAGTCACCACACTCACACGAGCAACCCATCGCACACTCTCACAGTCACCACACACACAGTAACCCTTCCACATCTCAACAGTCACCACTCCACACAGATAACCCTGCACATTCTCACAGTCAGCCCTACCCACACAAGTAACCCCTCGCCCACATCTCACAGTCACACACACACACAGCAACCCTCCACATCTCACAGTCACACAGCCACACACGCTACACACACACACAGTAAACCCTGCCACATCTCACAGTCACCACACACACAGTAACCCTGCACATTCTCACAGTCACCACACACACCAGTAAACCCTCCACATCTCACAGTCACCACACACACAGCAAACCTTCCACATCTCACAGTCACCCACCCACACGAGTAAAACCCTTCCGACCATCTCGACAGTCACCACCCACACCAGTAAACCCTCTTCCACACTCTCACAGATCAGCCACACTCACAGCAGCAAACCCTGCGACATCTCACAGTCACCGACACCACACAGCTAACCCTCCACCATCTCACAGTCACCACCCACAGCATAACCTCACATCTCACAGTCACCACACACACACAGTAACCCTCACACTCACAGTCACCACACACACAGTACCCTCCACATCTTGCACGAGTCACACCCCACAGTAACCCCTCACACATCTAACAGTCACCACACTCACACAGTAAACCCTGCACATCTCACATCACACACCCACCACAGGCCAAACCCTGACACACCTCACAGTCAGCCACACCACACAGCAACCTCCACATCTCACAGGCACCCACCCACACAGCAACCCCTCCACATCTCACGAGTCACCACGCACACAGTAACCTCCACATCTCAAGCAGTCACCACTTCCACACCAGTACCCTCCACATGCTCACAGTGCACACCACACAGTAATCCCTCCCACATCGGTTCACAGTCCCACACACACAGTAACCTGCCCACATCTCACACAGTCACCACACTCACACAGTAACCCTCCAATCTCACAGTCACCACTCCACAGTAACCCTCCACAATCTCACACCTCACCACTCACACAGTAACCCTCCCACATCTCACATCACCACACCACACAGTAACTCCGAACATCTCACAGTCACCACCACACAGTAACCTCCATCTCAAGTCACACCCACACAGTAACCCTGCACATCTCACAGTCACCAACACACACAGCAACCCACTCCATCATCTCACAAGTCACACACACACAGTAACCCTCCACATCTCACAGTCACCACACACACAGTACCCTGCCACATCTCACAGTACACCACACACACAGTAACCCTCCACATCTTCACATCACCACACACACATAACCTCCACATCCTCACAGTCACCACCCACACTAGTAACCCTCAATTACAGTCACCACACACCACGCAACCTCCACACCTCACAGTCACCACACACACACAGTAACCTCCACATCTCACGATCACACACACACAGCAAAGCCCTCCACACCTCCACAGTCACACACACACCACACCAGTCTAACACCCTTCCACATCCTCACATCACCATTCACACACGAGCAATCCTGCACGATCCGTCTCAACTGAGTCACCACCCACACAGTAACCCTCCATATCTCCAGTCACCCACGCCCACAAGTAACCCTGCCCCACGATCTCACAGTCACCACACACACAGTAACCCTGCACATCTCACGAGTCCACCACCCACACTACGCTAGGACCGTCCTCAGTTACTCTCACAGGTCACCCACTCCCACACACGGGTAACCGCCTTCTTCTAGCATCTGCACAGCGTCACCACCCACATCGAGGTAACTCCTCCCACACTCTCAGCAGTTACCACTCACACAGTAACCCTTCCACATCCCTCACAGTCACCCACTTACACCACAGTAACCCTCCACATCTCACAGTTCCACACTCTGCCAGCAACACAGTACCCTCCACATCTCACGGGGAGTCACCACACCCAACACAGCCAACGCTGCACACCTCACAGTCACACACAGACACAGTAACCCTCACATCTCACAGTCACCACCCAGCCAGTAACCCTCCACATCTCACAGTTCACCACACACACAGTAACCGCTGCACATCCCTCACAGTCACCACCCACAGTAACCCGTCCACATCTCACAAGTCACCACAGCACACACACACACACACACACCAGTAAACTCCTCACACATCTCACAGTCACCACCCACACAGGTAACCCTCCACATCTCACAGGTCACCACTACACACACAGCAACCCTCCACATCTCACAGTTCACCACACACACAGCAACCCTCCAACCTCACAGTCACCACCCACACGTAACCCTCCAGCATCTCACATCACCACACACAGCGAGAGCACAGTGAACCGCTCCACATCTCACAATCACCACAATCACAGTAAGCCCTGCAAATCTCACCATCACCACACACACAGTAACCCATGCCCCACGATCTCACAGTCACCACACACACAGAACCCTTCCAACATCTCACAGTCACCACCCACACAGTAACCCTCCACATCTCACACTCACACTCACACAGACCCTCCACATCTCAGCAGTCACCACACACACTAGCAAGCCCTCCACATCTCCAGTCACACAACACACAGCACCCTCCAACCTCACTAGTCACCACTCACACAGTAACCTCCACATCGCTCGACAGTTCAACCACCCACGCAGCAACCCTCACATCTCACAAGTCACCACACAACACACAGTAAACCCTCCACAGTCTCACAGTCACCACTAACACACGCACGGGAGCAACCCTTCCACACTCGTCACAGTCACACACACACAGCAACCCTCCGACACCTCACAGTCACCACTCACACAGTAACCCCTCCACATTCTCACCAAGTCACCACACACCACAGAACCCTGCAACATCTCAGCTCACCACACACACAGCAACCCTCATCTCACAGTCACACCCACACAGCAACCCTCCACATCTCACATGTCACCCACACACAGCAACCCTGCACATCCTCAGTCACCCACACAACAACAGCAACCCTCCACATCTCACAGTCACCAGCGCCACGCAACACTAGACCCTCCACATTCTCACCAGTCACCCACACACACAGTTAACACCCTCACATCATCACAGTCACCAACACACACCCAGCAACCCCTCCCATCTCAGGCAGTCACTCCACCCACACAGCAACCCTCCACCCACCTCGAGGGCAGTCACCACCCACACATGCAACCCTCCACATCTCACACTCACACCCACACAGCTCAAGCCTCACATCTTCACAGTCACCACACCACACACAGTAACCCCACATCTCACAGGTCACCACACCACCACACAGCAACCCTCCACACCTCACAGGGTCACCACCACACTAGTAACCCTCCACATCTCACAGTCGACCACCCACACGTAACCCTCCAACAGGCTCACAGTCACCCACGCACACACTAGCAACCCTCCACCATCTCACGTTCCACCTCACACAGATAACCACTCCCATCTGCACAGCTCAGCCACACACACACAGTTAACCCTCCACACTCACATCACCACACACAACACACACACAGCTAACCCTCCCAGCATCATTCAAGTCACCACCCACACAGCTAAACCCTCCACATCTCACAGTCCACCAAGCACACACAGTAACCCTTCCACATCTCACAGTGCACCACACACACAGTAGCTCCCTCTCCGACCATGCCAGTTTCTCGACCACACAGCTCCTCAATGGCTTAGTATGCCTCACACGGCACGGCATCGCTAAGCCAATCGCGCATAGCACTTGTACTCGTTATTTCTGCTTCGCTTGAAAGCTAACAACGGTCGAATTCCTGCAGAGGGATGAGGCAGAGAGAGATGCGAGGAGAGAGGAAGAGGAGAAAGAGGAAGAGAGCAGCGCACGAGAGAGAGAAAGAGGGAGAGGAGCACGCCTGGAGAGCAGAGAAAGAGGAAGAGAGCACGCACGAGAGAGGATGAAAGAGGGAGGATGAAGAGGGAGAGAGAGAGAGAAAGACGAGAGAGCAGAGAGAGCAGAGAGATGAGGAGAGAGAGAGACAGGAGCGAGAGAGAGAGAGAGAGAGACGAAGAGGCGAGAAGAAAAAGAGAGCGAGCGAGATTAGATAGGTTAATTAGATAGATAGATAGCTAGAGTTTAGATAGAGATAGATAGATATGATAGAGACTGAGAAGAGGAATATGCGCGTCTACGCTCGCTATACGCTTGCTAAGATCCTTGCCGCGGTGATCTACAAGGAGAACACGCGTCGGTATCCTCGAGCTGACGTCCTTCATCATCGACCCGTCATCCGTTCATGCGTATAACATAAACTCACGCTCACGCCTGCTTAGAAACCGTCGAAATTTGCCGTTCGAGAAATTATCAGCAACAATTAGCGCGTAGCACTTGTGCGCGTAACACCATTTACTTACTAGGAGAGCCGTATCAGACCATGCCTGCCATCGAACGCGCTGTTTTCCCCCATCACACCAAGACCCCACCCTTTTCATCCACCATCACCACGAGATGTAATTACTACGTCCACTAAAACCCTACCGCCGCCCGCACAGCGGCAGCTGTCGGCATTTTCACTGCCTAGCCGGTACAAAGCAAGATAGTTTCATTGGAGCGGCTGAGTGCGATGTTTCGTGCGTGCGTCCCACATTTAATTAGGGGAGTAGGCCTATCGCTATCACAACGCGATGTGAATGCCCACAGGCGTCACGATTGCCCTCTCTCTCTCTCTCTCACACACGCACGCACGCACGCACACACACACAGACACACACACACGCGCGCGCGCACGCACGCACGCACGCACACACACACACACACGCGCGCACGCACGCACACAAACACACACACACACGCGCGCGCGCGCACGCACGCACAAACACACATGCGCGCACGCACGCACGCACGCACGCACGCACGCACACACACACACACACACCAACACACACGCACGCACGCACGCACGCACGCACGCACGCACGCACGCACTCTCTCGCTCTCTTTGCAACACGCGCTGCAGCATCCCGACACTGTACCCCTCTCGTCACCATGCCTCCCAGCGCTGTGCAGCGGAAAAATAAAAGCCGAAAGCTGGTTTCAGCAGCAGCGAGGAGGAACACCAGCCGACAGCAGCGAGCGGCCGCATCCCGCCGCGAAGCCACGCGAGCCAGTGAAGCTAACCGCTCAGCAGCAACGATGCAGCAGCAGCATTGCAGCAGCGAGCGTGTTTGAAGCGCACAAGCAAACACGGGAAGGCCCATGCTTGCATGTCTGCGCACTCACTCACCAGCAGATGAGGAGGATAGTAGAGTCTCGTGTCCTCACCACGAGAGCTACAAGTGACCGCCCGTCCGCTCCCCGCCGCCTCACCTGCGTTATGTATGTACGTGTGCGTGGGGCTGCTTTCTAACGGCCCGTGCTCTGTGATCTCAAGTACTACCAATAAATTCGACCAAAGAGCCGCTCCATCAAGTTGCATTCTAGGAAACCCTCGCCGGTTTTACATCTACATTCGTCAAAAATCCGTAGCGCTGTCGGATTATCCTAAGATTGCATAAGCTACGTGTCAACATATGCGTACATACAGATTCGCCATAGCGCATGCAAGCACGGCAGACGCCGTACTCAGTCAGCTCTGTGCCTTCGCAACAGCGTTTGTTAGCAACGCTCCATAAACAAAAGTGACAGAGGCATATGAAGACGGAGGAAGAGAGGGAAGAGAGAAAGACGGAGACAGAGCGACCCAGCGACGATAGACAGGCAGACAGACAGACCGAAAAAACGGAAGAAAGTTGAGTTGTTAGCTTCCGGCACTCAGCACAATGAACGCTGGTGCGATATCTAGCAGAGGTGATACTGGAGGAGGTGGCAGCAATCAAAAGTGGAGGGTGGCTGCGGACAAGACTCTGCAACTGGCTGATCCGAGCAAAGCAAGCACCGTAAGTAGACAACATCCCCCTTTAAGGGCATTGGTTATGTCCTGGATGAGTCGCCGTATTTGCTTGCATGCAATTAGAAACGAAAGTGTTGCATGCAGGTGCGGAGTTGATTAGAACACACTGGTTAATACGAGGCTGGTGGTCATTATTACTATTCTTCTGTACAGATTATCACATCGCCTCTTCGAATTAGCAGCTTCATACGAAACGATTACACATGCGATGTAATTTAATCAAAACAGCATACAGTATCACGTTGGAAGTCGTGTCATATGCCCTATTAGCGCATTACGAAATTACTACCTTTTATATTAGATTTCATTACGCTCGTAAGTTCTAATGAGAAGTTAGCTGCCGATTACAGTCAAAATCAAGATGAACGGGAATTCTAATTGACATATAATATACTAATAGTCTTTCACTTTCGACTAAAATTCTACAGGAACCTTTTACTAATGAACCAGTAAACACAGAAACAAGAGTAACACGAACCAAATATGCTGATAAGCGTAATAATAGATTTAAAACAGCAACAATTGGTTTTGTGTAAGAAGATATCCTTTCTTTATGGATTTCTCATTATTATTGATTGCTATTGGGAAGTACGTCAGCATGTGAAAATATATACTGTGACTTGAAACATATACGCATTAGTGCGCACGTATCTGACACCAGGAAGCCCATCTGATGGACGACGCCATGGATTGTTGTAAAATCATGAAATAAGGTCATGTTTTAGTCACTTGTGTTCAGGCATGGTAAATAAGGCGTGCGCACAACGACATTTCTCTACGTTGATGATGGTCGCATACAGTCGTGGCAGACAGCAAGCGGGATGGATGCACATGTGTACTAATGCTATTGGGATTACACACACGTCGCGATGTGAAACAGATCAAACAAATCGTAGTATAGCCTAGCGGAACAGAATATATATACAACGGGCCTAGCAGGCAGACGAACGGACTGGGTGCCTGGATAGAGGAACCGACAGAGAAATGGATAAATCAACTGATCGAATTGTAGAATCAACGAATTGATGACTTGTCTATCTGCTTATAAGTTATATATATATTCGTATACCAGGGGTTTCAGATACCCTGGGTCCAATTTCATTGATCTGCCATTGGGTTCTAATACTCTATAGCGCTTAGTTCTAGCGCATTATAGCGCTACTTAATTATAGCGCATCTAATATTATAATATCAGGAGTGAATAATAATAGATTATCTATTATTCGCTCCTGGTAATATTATAAATATTCATGGACTTGATTTTATAGCGATTTCACCGGTGACAGAGTGATTGGACCTAACGCTCGACAAGAAACTTCAGGTGTGAAACGTCTAAAACAGGCACGGCAACTACTTCTATTTGAAAGCCCGATCGATATATTAAATCGAACAATACGAAATAAATCTATTTTCGTTCTCACGTACATAAAAGCTTTGTCGCAAAGCAACAGACAAAGGGCAGCACATTTTACGTTGCATGACAGAGTCATTATAGGCTACGCTAGCCTCTCACGTCAGGAAAACTGACATTATTGCGTTATTCATTGGCCACTTCCCCCCACTGACGAACCGGAACTGAGCGAATCTGAAAACCGGAAGTGGCATTTTACAGACACGCTGCTCGGGAAATCAACCCCTTGCATGGAGCGCGGCGCTCCGCTCTCAGAACTGAAGCCCAGAAACTAATTATGCGCAGAAATTGCGAACGATATGTGATTGCGGTGCTTCAGTGAGAAGCAGAGAACGAGCAAAAGATGCCTCGACCATTTGGTCACGTCGGTTGTCAGTATACCCGCCCATCCAGAGACCAAATCTATCTATAACAGGTACTCTATCAGTATCATCTATCTAATGCTTCCCTGACAGGGACGTGTCAGCATCAAGCAGCAAGCAGCAAGCAGTTGAAAGCAGTGGAGACATATGGCAGGTGCCAGGCTTATAGAAGGAACCCAATCTGTTCAAATAGTAAAATAATATATATATATATATATCAAGAGCTAATAATACCTATTAATCTAACTATTACC
>NW_014577140.1:239651-241698 GCF_000485595.1 Priapulus caudatus | reverse complement strand
CTACGGAGTTGATACGCGTGAGTGCGTGCAGCATTTACTACGGAGTTGATACGCGTGAGTGCGTGCAGCATTTACTACAGAGTTGATACGCGCGCGTGCGTGCAGCATTTAATACGGAGTTGATACGCGCGCGTGCGTGCAGTATTTAATACAGAGTTGATACGCGCGCGTGCGTGCAGCATTTAATACAGAGTTGATACGCGCGCGTGCGTGCAGTATTTAATACAGAGTTGATACGCGCGCGTGCGTGCAGTATTTAATACGAAGTTGAAACGCGCGCGTGCGTGCAGTATTTAATACGGAGTTGATACGCGCGCGCGTACAGCATTTAATACGGGGTTGGTACGCGCGCGCGTGTAGCGTTTATTACGGAGTTTACGGAGCATTTACTCCACGCAGGGGTTTTAAGATTCCCGTTACCACGCGACTCTGACACTGATTAGCATTCAGGGGGCAAAGAGTTACGCTACCGTTTATCTTCTTTATCACGAACGTTGCAGAAACGAATTGAAAATACATTTCATTAAAGATGCAGTGAAACTATACCATCTATCCGCATCACGCACCGCCAAATTGAACGCAAGCCGTTCACTTAGCTGCTGTTAGAACGCTGAAGCATATATTAATATTGTTGAGCAATGCGCCTGCAGTGCCTGCCTAAAACATTGTTGAGCAATGAACGAAAATTCAGCGCCTGTACACACACTCATATATACTAACCAGTGTTTGATTAACGGACAATGCAACGCAGAGAGTAAAGTAATAGCTACTCAAATAATGGGCTTCTATTTGGTAAACGTTCCCTGTCTCTCCACGGTGCTCCGCAGATAACACACTTCTCACCGGATCGCGCTCTTGATGCGTAATAGGATGACGATCCACATATACGCGCGCATTATATACATCATTAAAACATGGCCTACCCTCCTCGGGGAACGTCGCGAGGTCGCACACAAGGTGATTAATAATGTGAAAAAGCTCCGTCGGTGAAAATAAACCGACAGGTGGAGCAGGATGAGAAAGGTGAACAGGAATCCGCACGGCTGCTTCGCGCGGAATAAACCCGCTCTGGTCTCGATAACGCGGCGGGGGGAGGGGGGGGGGGGAGGGGGGGGGCGGGTGATGAGCGTACATTTCTGCGTGCGAATACTCGCAGGATATTAATCATATCAGGAGTTAATAATGACATTATGTATGTCATCATTAACTCATGATCATATCAATCGTTTAGCCTAGCGGCGCCTAACAGTTTTAAAAACCGCCGCTGATTTGCGCAACGACGAATTTGCGCAGAGGAGATGCGAACTAGGCGCATCGCATCTGACAGTTGCTATCCGGCATGTGCGTGCACACACACGCACACACGCGCACACGCAGACGCACACGCTAAGATGATCGTAAACAGAGCGAAATCTCAATTAAGTCGAATAGACTAATAGACTGAGAGGAATGCGAATTAGCGTAGTACTGCGATGCACAATCGCATAATTTTGCAACACGCGAAACAGAGATCTGCAGCAACCAACAGTAATCCCCAACAGTGATCTGTATCACTATCGAGAAGGATCTTCTCGGAACTATTATATTTTGAATACAATTGCAAGATTCGAATTCTAGATTTTTCTATACGGGGTTTTCGAAACCGCATACCGCAACGGGGTTTTCGAAAGACTACTTCGAAACCGCCAAGAATTAGGAAATCTTGAATCATCTAGTAAAAGCACATCTAACGAATTCTATTCATTCAGGAAATGTTGTAAATAATTCTAGCATCAGTCAAGAATTGTGGTTCCCACAAATTACCAGGACAATGACAAGGCCTTTACAAATCGCACTGTACCGAAAACAGGCGTGCAGTTCAAAGGTGAAGCCTCTTACTATTACACTAACAAAACCTAGAGGTCTGTTTGCTGGCTGTACAAATTTGAACAGTCACCGCTAGGGCAGTTTTCCACTGAAGTACTGAAACTGCGATAGAGCAGTAGTGCAAACGATATGAATAATTAATCGTGGGCAGAAGGAGAGAGAGAGAGAGAGAGAGAGAGAG
>NW_014577140.1:238883-239641 GCF_000485595.1 Priapulus caudatus | reverse complement strand
TAGTCAGTCAAAAAGGTTGTTGGGGGTCCATTATGCAGAGCTACCAATTGAAATGGCCCATGAAATTAATTGTCAAGTGGAATTGTGTTTTTCGGAACCCCAAAGAAAATGTCTCCCTCTTACATGCACCCCCTCCCTGATCAATCACGCATTCAGGCGTAAACAACAACAGAGATGAAATTGTGTTGAGTTTATGGCTCTTGGCGCACGTGCATTGACGTACAAGACTGATGAAAGGGTTCAAGGATAGAGAGCATGGTTGTGAGAGCAAAGCCGATGTGTTACGCTACATAGTTCTCAATCTCGCCATGTTCTCTATCCTTGTACCACAGGAGGCTTGGAACGTCTCAATAAAAATAAATCTTCACACAATTTTTCACAATGATCGACCGCCTGTGTGCAAAATAGGTGAACGTATATGTGAAACATATACGGTTTGTACTTACTGTGACATATCCGTGACTAACTGACACCACTAAATTGGTAAAATGTTCCATGCACCTTAAGAAATGTGAGAAATTACGAGGTTATCATCGCAGAACATCGCGAACACCGTACGTCACAAAGCTATAATATATGTAAACAAATACGCGGGTTGCGAGGTGCCTGCCTCCGATATCCATTTCGAGGCCCGCTAAGCCAAGCATAAAGCGCGCGGGCAAGACGTCTCAAACACAGCTACGCTCATTGGCTAAAACAATCGAGTAGCGCGGTTACGGATTTTTTGGAATTATTTAACTTTAAGAAAAAAACTTCAA
>NW_014577140.1:230962-237144 GCF_000485595.1 Priapulus caudatus | reverse complement strand
GATGAGGAGAGAGGAGAGAAGAGAGAGAGAGAGAAGAGAAAGAGAGAGAGACAGGCGAGAGAGAGAGAGAAGAGATGAGAGAGAGAGAGCAGAGAGAGAGAGAGAGAGAGAAGAGAGGAGAGAGAGAGACGAGAGAGGAGATGAGAAGAGAGAGAAGGAGAGAGAGAGACGAGAGAGACGAGACGCAGAGAAGAGAGAGAGAGGGAGAGAGAGAGAGAGAGAGAGAGAGAGAAACAGACCATTACGACGTAAGACCAGCAATATCGACCCAAATGCCTTCAACAATCAGTATAAGGTAGCCATTATCACTATAAGAAACATACCTAAAACAGTGCATTAGTGTACATGGGCATATGCTCATGTCTCACAGAAATCAACATTTCAAGCGCGCAAAGAAATTGCATACATCACTAGGCCGTCATTAAAAGATTTGTTGTATGACTGAAGTGCAACAGGCTGGGAATAACGTCGACACATGATAATGGTTTTGTCATTTGTGTGAGCGCGTGAACAATTTGGTATAGCTCAGCCGTTTATGGGTGGATGCTGAATTTACCATAAATCTTGCTATTTTCAAAACATTGCGCACACCATTAACATTGGGTGTAAAATCGTAGATTCAATTTCGATATATCGCACACAGTACGCAGTAACACTCGTGGCTGCATTCATGTTATTTTGCTGCTCGGTGCCCCACTTGCAGGAGAAAGAAATCCTTCAAACCACTGTTCACATATCCACGTCAGTAAAACTTGACTGTGCATGTAGTCAAGTTAGTCCTGTAGACAAAACTAACCTGCGAGACTATTTGTTGCTCCAATCTGTAAGTAAATCGTGCAGTTTCCGATTACTCACACTGCTCTTAAATTAGCACTCTGTATGACTATACTATTTGTGCAACGAATAAGAAAATGTTTTGCTTATACTTACTGACCAGCCCGAAATGGTGGGTCGTGTTACAACGATAAGAATTTCCCCAGTGCGATTTCAGATCTATATCTGTCATGTTTTATTACGAGAACAACCTAAACGAATGTAAGTCGTTAGTAAAAATTAAACTTTCGCACATGATTGAATACAGAAGCATCACAAACGCGGTCTCATTTATTTCCTTAGGGATGCAGCTCTGGAAGTCGGCTTTACACGGCAATTTCAACAGTGAAACGCAGGAGCATGTAGACTTAGTGTGCCAACTGCTTCTTTGTGCGTTTTGGTACGCTCCTATAAACTGTTACAGTAGTGTATAGTAGTGTGTATATATATTAATATATGCTATTTCACTGTCACCTGTCCTACAAATTAACAGGGAAAATGATTCAATTCTACCTACAGCAATGCGTAGGTTCACAAGACCATACATTTACTCAGCGCTATTGATCACCAACAGATGGCATTACTGTGCACGCTCTGATGGCAGGGAAGTACGCGACCATAGATAGGCTCTCGCTACTGCATGGCACGATGCCGAGCGACAACTATCTCTTCCGCTTTTTACAGCTGCTCACATATTTGAGGAGAACGACTTATGTGTATAAAATTCTTAGTCATTTGACCATAGCCTATATATTATACCTAGTCATGCTGTGCACTTCCAAAAAATAATTTCTAAAGCACAATCGAATCAGCAGAGCAATCGATCTGAAAGCTAAAACATAATCACTGTTAACATAGAAATTTCTAGAGTTCTATGTTAGAAAATCTCAAAAGTTCAATGGAATTTTCTAAAACCGGAGCCGATTCATTTGTTGTACGGGCACACTCAATTTAGGCTATCCACCAAGCAAAAATTGGCATTGAACTGTGCTCATGTTAACGTATCCAGACGGAATTATTTTGCTATTAATATTAATAATAGCGTGCCGGTAACACATATCAAGGAATTCATAAGATTATAAATAAAATTGATAAAATACTGTTTTGTGTTTTAATCATAGACCCTGGTCGTTGTTTTGACATTATAATAGCATGCTGGCAAACTCTGTTTTAAAATGTGAACAAACGCCAAACACATTGCGCATCATCAGAATTATAGGCATGGAATTTAAGACATGGGATATTGGGACAAATGATAAATCGAAAATGTATATTAGGATAGCTTTGGTAAAACGTTTATAAAAGCGTAGCTCCGAAAAACTGACCGGAAAGGAGTTGTTACGAGATAAGAGATGAGGAAGAAGTGAAGGTGACTACTGACTACGCAGACCAGTAGAAGGACTATGGATGGTGAGAGGTAAATACACACGGAGGAGAGCAACGAGAGAAGTATGATGACGACGCCGTTGTCTGAACAATCCTAGAGTTATTAGAACCATGATCAAACCCGAGACCAGAACCATAATAGGCGAATAGGTGAAAAACATGCTGACATACCGTCTCATAAACAAGAGCCGCAGAGCGACAGCGCTCAACTGACGTGTACTGTAGCCGGGTAATCTTCTGATAAACTCACTGGCAACCGAATCAAGTGCGCCCTCCCGCCACCGCGTTGATAGGCTTTGCTATACCGGTAGACTAGTACAGTAATAAATATATAGCTGTGTAACTTTCATGACTTCGCTATATTAACGTTATCATGGATATGCGTCGAGCGCGAGCGTAGTGGTGGAGGGGGCTCTAATAGCAAAAGCAGTTCAGTCCTTTGTTAACAATCAACAAATCCATGTTTAACCCTCCTCTTGAGGGTCAAAAGGTTATCAGACACTTACTCTTCGCACGTCAGCAGAAAGTAGATTTCATGGTCCTTTCAATAAAGTGATAAAAAACGTAGGTCAGTGCTGAAACAAAACAGTTTTGCACTCGGTCCGTTAAACTGTGTCCTCAGAAAATGTCTGATATCTGACCTTTCCCTCACTGCCCTTTGACCTGTGACCTCCAATTTCACACTGGTGATGGGTTTCCTCCCCATCACACTATACACCGAATATTAAGAGCGTAGGTCGAGTCGTTGAGATTTGTGCCGCAATTCCGTATTTCCTCCTATACCTTGAGTTAAGGGGGAAATATTCCCTTTCTATTGACACATCTCGACTTTTGACCCTTGACCCCCAAATTCGACATCCCGAGTCCTCTTCGTGATCCCCCTGACGTCCCGAATATCAAGACCGTACGTCGAGCAGTTAAGATTTGTGCCCAACTGTTGACGGACGCACGGACGGCCGGACGGACGCACGGACAGACAGAAAATCATGCGATTCTACAAGCTGCATCTGACTTCGTCAGCTGAGCTAAAAAGCGACCAATCGACACTTTTGAAGGCATCAAGAGATTCAAGACACCTGGAATAGTGGTTACGAGTTTACATAAAAAACATGGGTTTTACAAAGAATTATTACTGTAGCGCTGCTGCATGTGCGCTCAGGCCTAGTACCTAGGCGTGATGCCGTGCGAGTGGCAATGAGCCGGCGAGCGACGCACGCGAGGACGATTGCTAGACTAGGTGCGTTTGATGCACCGTATGGGCGTTTAATGGCACTTTAGAGGCAGAGCGCTAAATGCGGGATACATGACGTTTGCATTCCATAAACCGCAGTCGACGTACACGATACGTTCTACGGAGCGCGGGAGCCGCGGCAAAGCCCGAAGAGGTGACGACACGATACCCGGATGTCGCGCACAAGCACCGCGGATATATAAAGCGGGCCGCGCCCCGGGAGAGGGGCTTCCCTCCCTCGGTCGACCCCTACCTACGTTTTAGAATCCATTATCCGCTTACTGTACGCTACGCTTTGTATTGCTATGGCTGAAAATATAGAGTACCGAAGTGTGACGTCACGGTGGCATGACAACGAACCCACTGGTTCTAAACAACCCACTGGCTCCATAACATTAACTGCGCGAAAATGTTGTGCGTACGTAAAACACGAGTGTGTGCGCTGCAGACAGCAGTAAAGCATCGGTAGCAAGTCGATCTTACAATATTTAATTAATTAATTATTTAATTTAATTTCTTTATTTTTTATTATTATTATTGTTTATTTTTTGTTGCTTTTCACTTCCATCCTTTGGAAATCTATAAAAACTGCAATGACTCTCAGAATGATGGTTACAATCGGGTACAAAACACGACACCATTTTCACGCAGTTAATGTTACCAGAGCATATGATTGTTTAGAACCAGTGGGTTCGTTGTCATGCCACCGTAACGTCATCACTTCGGAGCTCTATAACCGCTTGTGGTACGTTACGTCACTAGTTGGTGTTTGCTTTACATCTTACGCAATTGTTACTCCTTACCTAATGCCTGCTCCCGTTCCCATACCTTGACCGAATAACAAGGTTACAGTCGTGCCGTGACATGACTATTATTGCAATTTCGTTATGTAAGTTCGATCTTTAAATGGGTATGCTGAAAGAAATAAAAGTGTCAATGACACTGTAGCTCACCACAAAAAAGGACACAAATGAGTGAGTGAGAAGAAGTGGTGTAATTTTTTATGTGAAAATAATAAACAATATTATATATAAATTATAAATAATTTATAAATCAAAATGAATCACAATTTGTGACGGTAGATGGCGCGCTATACCCGCTTTGATGTTTCTTAGCATAAATCTTTATATCACAATAATAATAATATAATAATAATAATATAAATCATATAATAATAATAATAATAATACGTAATAATAATAATAATCGTAATAATATAATAATAATAATATAAATCATAATATGTTTATAGCAGGAATTTTGCAGTAAAGATATTGTCAATGAAATCTTGTGAAACGAACCAGACGAGTGTGACACCACAGACTGTTTGTTATACGCGTGTCTATATAATATGCTATATAATTGCCAAACCCTACCTAATTTGCATAATTTTTTTAAATATCAAAACCCTTAGCCCTTATTCATTTACATACCAAAAATGAGCAAAATCCGTTGAACCTGAACTGACTAATGGCAATTCCCATTTTTGCCAAAAAATTGCCGTGGATCGAAAGTACGTCGACTGGCGTGCTCCAAAATAGGACGTTTAATATGGGAGCATAGCAGTAACAACTACACCCAATTTTAAAACATGTGGGTCAAACGGTTCCTGAGTTATCGTAGACCGTAGCCAAATGTTGACGGACGGACGGACGGACGGACGACGACCCATGACAATAGCTCAGCTTGACGATGTCAAGGTGAGCTAAAAATGGGAGCAAACACAGAACAGAACGCAGGAAATGGAAGCAGAGAGAAAGCAGCGCCAGACGAAATAGAGGATAAGTAAGTAGAGTACAGTATACAGAAGTAACAGTGAAAGGGGAATAGTAGGAGGCAAGGAAGGTAACAGGGAGCAGAAGGAGGAGGGTAGTGTAACGAGGGAATTCGAGGCAGTGCGAAGACCATGGCTGGCATGCAATGGATGCTAACAGATAACAAACAAAAGGATATGCAAATTAATACAGTGTACTGCAATAAAAACGAACTATATGTAATAAATTTCATTATGCCATATTTGGACCTTCTGTAGAGTTCCGTTACTCGTATACGAATTGACTGGCAATGTATTGCGCATAAGAACGCATGAATCAACGAATGCATTATGAAGCAAATTATTGCTTTCATAATAGCAAAGAAAACTAAGATTTACTATGTGCTTTGAATAGCAACCCCACAGTCCACGACAAGCATATTACAATACGTATATTACAAAATGCAGTATAGATTGCAACAAGAACCATACACTGCGTGGTGTGTGCCAAGCTAAGCTGTAATGTTTCTTGCTTGCCGCTCTCTCCTATCTCCTTCTGTCAGTTTTCCTCTCTTCACCCTCTGCTCTTCTTATTCTCCTTTCCCCCTGTTCTCTCCTAACACACCACATGTTCCTCTATGATCTCTTTACTCGTCTCTAGGCCTCTTCAGCCTACTGTCTGGCCTGACTCCAACAGTAGAACCAGAAATAATCTACAGTAGAGTAACATATCTTACATTACTACTGCTACAATAGCAGCCTAGAGCAAGGCTTCTCTAGATGGCAAGCAGAGGCACACACAAACACGCAAACGCATGCACGCATGTGCGAGAGAGAGAGAGAGAGAGAGAGAGAGAGAGAGAGAGAGAGAGAGAGAGAGAGAGAGAGAGAGAGAGAGAGAGAGAGAGAGAGAGAGTAGAGTAGAGAGAGAGAGAGAGAGAGAGAGAGAGAGAGAGAGAGAGAGAGAGAGAGAGAGAGAGAGAGAGAGAGAGAGAGAGA
>NW_014577140.1:214328-230394 GCF_000485595.1 Priapulus caudatus | reverse complement strand
ATATATATATAGATATATATATATAAATCGGTATCGGTACCTGAATGAGAAAAAAACGTGGCAGAGGCAGAGACAGTATAAGCAGCAAGTTCCAACAACACCATGCAGTAGCAGAATTTGTCGCAGTAGTACGAGTAGAATCTTACACACAATTAACACTATTACTATAAGGGATTGGGAATTTACATGCTTGGTACATACATACATTGGTAAAGGTGCGAGGCGGATGCGAAAAGCTGAGCTGGGACTATTTCTCTGCAGAGCGAATTCACATTAAAAGTGGCACGAAGTGAGCAGACTTGCTTACGGGACTATTAAACAACGAAACGGTTACAGCCCTATAGACCGAAGGCCCGATAGACCGAAGGTTTATTCGAATACGCAGTGGCTACACGTCCGGAATCGGTCGCCTAGCCTCCAGGCTATGCATCCGGACATCCACTGATGCCGTATTCGAACGTGAATATGCCGCACATCCACCGATGCCACTATAAATCATATGATGCCACTATAAATCATATGATGCCACTATAAACCATATATATGCCCTAACCCTAACCCTAACCCTAACTCTAACCCTTTGCAATATTCGGTCTATCGGACCTTCGGTCTATGGGACCTTCGGTCTATGGGACCTTCGGTCTATAGGGCTGCCCCCAACGGAACAGTAAACTTAGTAAACTTAGTAAACAGTAAACTTAGTAAACTTAGTAAACAGTAAACTTAGTAAACTTAGTAAACAGTAAACAGTAAACTTACCAGATCATCTCTGGCAGCCGGTCGTAATATTGTTTAAAGTAGTTGCGGCTGCAAGCACAATT
Source organism: Priapulus caudatus (assembly GCF_000485595.1). Lineage (NCBI taxonomy): Eukaryota > Metazoa > Priapulida > Priapulimorpha > Priapulimorphida > Priapulidae > Priapulus > Priapulus caudatus. Next base: position 229,573 of record NW_014577140.1, on the reverse strand, counting down.
ACACGCGGTGTCTTCGAGAACAGATGGCGCGAAACTCTCATTGATTTAAGGCAGCAGCATCTGCGCCGAACAAGCAGTTTTGCCGCAGCGACCACAAGACAAGATTCTCATCACTTGTAAAATTGTGTGAAAACTACTGAAACTTGCGCGTGGATTGAGAGCGAAAATCATTTTTGAATGCTACTCCAGACGCACTCGTTACAAATCGATAAAATTCCGGAGATTTTCACCAGCCTAAACACCTATAAAAAGAGATTTAATAGCATTTCTAGATGCCGATGGACCCGAACTCTTTACAAAAGCCACCGAGGCGGCAAGGGCAATGACGCCACTCTAAATAACCACACATTTTTGTGCATCGCAAGTGTCCCGTGCTAATAGAGACGGTACTGCTGTGAAGTGTTGTTAGCCCGTTCCAAGGATATTGCACACAGCTGACTGCTTCCCAGAAAAAATTCTTGCCAAAAAGACATTGCACTGGGTTTCCCCAAGAATCGTGCGCACAATGCAGAGTTTACCGTTATTCCCCGACGTTCAGATACATGCATGTGTTAAAACATATCGAGTCTGCGTAGCGCCCAACTCGCTCTCAAACAAATATTTTCAATAAATACATTCAGTGAAGTTTTCAGTAGAGTTTTCACGCAGCAGGAAATTCGCAAATCGCATTGGATTACAGCACATGTCCGTGATATATATAGATTACGCCTTAACATCCCGCTTTACATAACAAATGTTGAAAAGTAGTGCTTTCTCATGTCTGTCCTGAATTTATGTATATACAATTCGGATTTCAGCAATAATCTAATATAAGAGAATTATCTGTAATACTAGATTACTATAACATTGCAGAACCATGTCTTCCATATACATGGGTAGCATTACTTCCTCGTCGTTCAACATTCTCCACTTCGTCTGGCCTAATGGAGTTTGCAAGTATTTCACTAATTACGATCATTAGCCCTCTATGTAATGAGCCTTTACTCGACTTCAATCTGTTTATGGAACGTATTATATAAAGAGCGTATAAAGAAGGGCTTCTTTATACGCTCTTGGTAATATCCATAATGCATCAATAAAATATGAAAGTCATCGAACTTTCATAATAAACATGCGAATGATAACGCGTAAAAGCATGCGGGCGCATGCATGCATGCATGCATGGGTGTCTGATTATGCGTGACTGCATATATGTCAGTTATCACATCGACGCCACGTTTATTTCAGATCTTCCTCATGGAAAAAAATAAACTTCCCTATTTTAATTTAGTGTTTAGCACTAAGCATACGCGACTTAGTTATTACTGAAACTTTAGTTATTATTGGAACTTTGTATTTGTAACCGATAGCAAAAATAGACAACACAAGATTAGGCCATTTACGCTATTGCAGTGTAATTAAAGCCCGCACATAACATAACCTTGTTTTTCTAGCATCTTCGCCGCTATGATTATAGCACTCGCCAGGCGTGTAACCTATTCAAAAGATTCTGCAATAACGATAACAACTGGCATTGTGCACGCGTATAGTTACGGGGAATTTAGTGAAATATCGTGAAATGTGATGAGACAGTTTGCCCACATGTGCATTTTTATCGCTCATAAATGTTGAATACGATCAAGAGCGTATAAAGAAGGCCTTCTTTATACACTCTTGATACGATGTAACAAAAATTACGAATACGAGGTGATATTTTCATGAATATAGTTATGCATTTTATATAAATAAATAGTAATATTTTTTATTACGAACGAATAAACTGCTCTTCATCATATATAATACATGACGCGTATATCAATCCAATAACGTACACCGAGTAAACGTGCAAATTAGGGTTCTAGTTGACTTGCCCAGTGACCGTTAAGTGTTAATGTTCGATAAGGTAATGACACGTAGAAGCAGAGTAACAAGGCGACCACGCATATTGATAGACCCTGCAACTAGCCGACAATAGTCACCAAGCACGCCTAGGTATGAACGAAGCCAATCTATTCCATATTTAATCGCTATTATTGATGGCGGCAATCACACACGCACGCACGCATTCACACACGCATTCACACACGCACCGCGATCATAGCCCTCCCGACCTCTTCACACGTGCGGCTATTTATACAGCTCCTGTTTATGCACACTTTGTCTAGCCGAGTACATACACTGCCTCCCCGCTTATACCGCCCCACACCTGTGGCACCACAATTCATGCGCCAGTATAGGTGTACACATCGACAGCACGCACGCACTCTACAGCCGCATATCTGCTCGCGTGTACCGTGTGTGTCTATGAGCGACCGATTGATCGTATATATATATATACTGTTCAATAATTCGCGTGTCGGTGACACCTATACACTCAAAGCCTTTGCGATGATTCGTGAATGTGCGACAGCGACGTAAATATTGACAAGGTTTCCAGCGGAGACGTGCTGCAGCCGTACTACGCGACGTCGCCGACGATGACAACGCCAGTAATGACGGGATAGGAGGGTGTGACTAGAACCGACGCACGCGGCATCGCTTGTACACAGTAACAGCGGCTACCACCCGTCACCGCTGCACGTATACGCGGCTACCACTTCCGCCGAACATCCCCCGTGTCAATAACTCACGTAGTGTGTATCGTGCGCTAATGTGCAGCGTCGGGAACAGAGTCAGGTAGCGTTCATCACGGCGTCAGTGCGTATAGCGGAGGCGCGACACTGCTCACGTGCGATTCGTCATCAGAGAAGAGGCGGACATACTGCGGTTAACGCGCCGTTGGCGGTGCACGTGCGATTTTCAAAACCAGCCGCGGGTTGACCTCACGCCGTGGACTTTAAAAAACCTGCCGCGGGTTGACCTCACGACGTGGACTTTAAAAAACCTGCCGCGGGTTGACCTCACGACGTGGACTTTAAAAAACCTGCCGCGGGTTGACCTCACGACGTGGACTTTAAAAAACCTGCCGCGGGTTGACCTCACGTTGACTTTAAAAAACCTGCCGCGGGTTGACCTCACGACGTTGACTTTAAAAAACCCGCGCGTCCTCGCAATCCGAGTTTGGCACACGTTCGACCTGACTGCTTTACATGCATGCCTCGTCCCTCTGCTTCGTCTCACTTGTGACCGTTTTAGAATTCTGACGGAACTGCGCCAGAACGTGCAAAAAAACGGGATACTGACGCTTTTCAAAACTATGCCGGTGCCTGCGGCGCTTTTAATTTCCGCTTGGAAGCTTTATTGTAGTGCTTGCAGGTTTAAGTGTGTAAAAATGCGATGCAACCGGGGCACAATGAAGAGCCACGTGCTTCACTGAATTGAAAATATACCTGCGAACATTTTTATCTGTCGTTATATAATTGCAGAAGACGCAATTGTGCTATGCCAACCACGCCGACACTTAGCCCATGTTAACAACCCGCAGACGGACATTCGAGTGTTATACTCGCATCTACGTAAATTCTACTAAAACTTTCATTCGGGAGCGGTAAACGAAATTGACATTTTTTTGACATTTCCAAGCATTCATTATTTACGAAACTTCGTAGAATATTAACGTGCGATTTTCGAACAGCAAGAGATATCCTGACCTTGGATGATAAAATAACTGGATGACATTACTGTGCAAATTCCTATGCGACGCTCACTAGAAACGCTCAGCGTACAGCTGCACGTACATTTAACCATATAAAGCGAAGAGCACATAATCTAAACCACCATGTTTCATCTTCATGTGCAGGCTGACTATACGAAAAGAAAACGGAGATGGAAGGTAAGCTTATACGTCAAAAATGACCCTGCGTCGTAATTTATACTACAATAGATACTGACATTCATAGCTTACTTGCTTACCTTGATCAAACAATGTTGATTCAAGTACAGAACTCGCGAAATTTGCGTATTAATAGCTACCTATAAATATATTAGGTTATATACGTGTAGGCACTTCCTTAAAAACAATACCTGCCAAATAATACGTGTATCAAACACATACGGTGTGTAAATACCAGCAATGAAATCAATTAGGTGACAGCGAAACTGAATCGTGAGGGCATGATGTAATATACAAACTTCGTTTTCATTCTTGTTGTTATGTTTTGTTCAGGCATGTAGTGTTTGATGACCGCAGAAATACTGGCACAAATGTCAAAATACATTTCTTCCGCAAGGATTACTTGAATAATTTTAAGAAGCAGACAAAATGGCCAATGGCTATGTGTATGTGACTGAACGGTGTATCCCATACAGTTTTACTAACCAGGGTCGAAAAAAGCGTATCCTGACACTGAAAATTCCACAGTCGTGGATTGGGCCTACAACGCGCCGTATCTAGCCACATCGATAATTCACAGTACGGATCCAGCCAGTGCAGGCAGAACAATCCATAAATGTGTCGTGATAGCAGCGAGCTATTTATTTGAAACTATAGCCTGGTACCCCGGCGTTGCTCGGGGAAAAACGCGTAGGAAGAACAAATTTAGCCACATTATACTTACTTACTAATTCTAAAATATTTTCACTCCCCCCCCCTTCACCCATACGATCCCCATCAGAAAGGAAAGAAGAAGCGTACTGGATTCACAATCTAAACACTATCCAGCCACACGGACTCAATCAGGATTCCGGGCATGGATAGAAGACAGTAATCACCCTCCCACCAGCATGGTATACAACGCAAGGCTAATTCTCAGCCGACACCCTAAGGGTAGCGGTTGCGCTCGGCGTTACCTTTTTATAACAGAAAATCGGCCTCTCTCTCTTATAATATAGATGTCGCCGGTAGGTAATCTGCTTCAGCGAATATCTCTAATAACAATGCCTGTCAGCAAACGTGACACTGGATTGCAGTTAGATAGTTTGCACCTGAAGATGTGCTACATGCAAATATACCTGTATCCATGCAGCAGGTGAGCCAATTTTAGGCGCCACAATTTTCATTATTTATTTTTTCATTGCTAATGAACAGGGAAATGGCGTGTGAGTACTGCTTAGCCAAATCCATTTACGTATGGGACCTAAATTCATGCATTGTCGCGTTTTAGATCCACGTAATATAACTTCATGCAGCAGTTTACATATATTTAATATGATAGAGAGGTACTTACGCTTTGTAACCACGCATTAGCCGACAAACGGAAAACATGTAAATAAGTTATAAACAAAATATGCCAGCGCGCAAAATATGTAATTACTGGTGGTTCTAATCGTTGCTATATCGCTTCAATCGTTCTAGTATGCGAAGCCCAAGGCGTATTACATATATATGTGTTTACTCATACGCCGATATTGATGATTGATTATGCTCGGTAGAATAAAACGAAAAAAATAAAAGGTTACCTGTACCAAAATTTCAAATGGTATTCTTGCAGGCCGAATATGCAAAATGATGTACAAAAGAAGCCTGCACGTAAAATGCGTGAATTGGCATAGCCCACGGCGAATTTATTGCTTAGCATTCTTAAAATTATCCAGGGGTGAAGAAATGACAAATTTTCATTATTCAATTTTTTATGTTTCAAATTTTCAGTTATTTCACATTTTTCAAATTTTCATTATTGTCATTATTCACCTCCTGCATACTACATGTATTTGATAAATTTACAAGTTATACTCAAGATCGCCTTAAGTGTATACAACAAGTTCTATCAAAAATATATTCTTATGATACGAAAAATGAACACATCGTTTATTCATGATTAATTGAAGTGAACATAAAAAAACATCACAAAAAATGCGAGTTACGCGATGACATAATAGGAGTACATCACATCAGCACATATACACGTACCAGACCTGCTGGACTATAATATATTTTTTTAGTCCGGTTACGGACGCCCAGCTCCCAGGCTACGCGTCCAGTCTTATTTTTAAAGGAACAGTAGCCCTCTAGGTTTCTAGGGTTATTTTCAGCTTAATTTAGCGTTATAATTGCGCTTAACATAAAACAGTTTAATGGTTCAATCACTATTATGAAATTATTTAAAAAGCATGTTTAAAACTAACCGGACTAAGTTTGATGTACAAACGACGTGGCGCCACTCAGGCGCCGATCTGAGAAGTTGCGCAAAACATCTTCCAGCAATCGGCTCAGACGAGGGTATTTCTTAATTTATTCATTTAAAAGCAAAAAGGATTGATATATCTTATAAACGACATATAGTTTCAGTTATAATATTGGATAAAATTGTGCCCTAAAATGAATATCGTTCGGTTAATAGCATTTAGGTTAAATATAATTGCACTTTTGTGATTAGCCCTCCGCTCATTTACTGCAAAATAAAAATGCAATACGGCAACTTTTTCAGGGTGCAGCGACGGTCGCGGTGTCATGGCGCCGTTCAAATTTGTAGCGTTTGTATGTGTAAATAATTAATTAAGTATCGCGTGACAAATACATGTGGGTATAGACGCTTCGTTATACAGTAGCTACAGTTATCGCAGTAAATCCTAGAGGCTACCTGTCCCTTTAAGTGAACCCAACTAAAACAATAAGGTTTTTACCATGGCTATTACTTACATTTAGGTATTTTATCACAAACGATGTGTTTTTATAACTTTGAGGCAATAGCTAAATCCAGTTAAAATCAACGATTTGAAAGGGGGCGCCTGCGCTAATTGTGACGTGGATTTTGGGATCTGTGCTGAGCTTTGTAATGGATGACCGCGACGCCGTAGCACTGCGTATTTGTTACACTGGCGAGTAGGTACTCGCACCTATGCCCATCGCGCGCTGGCGTTGCAGACTGTGCACACTGCTGAATCTTCGCGCCGGGTTAAAACGCACGCTATGTCGCTTGCATCGCTCTCTGCAGCAGGCAGAAGCCTAACAAACCTGCCATGGCGCACACGCATGTAGAAGAAGCAAAGCTGTAAGTTAAGAGCTCGTGCGGTGCGACTCGCGAATTATGGCTTCACCAATTGCCGACATCTTGCGGCATTTCCCGTGTCAGATATTTTTGCAATAGAACACGTGGCCGTTTTGAGTCTATTCAGGATCACATTCGCTGACATCCGCATTAAAGCCAGCTAGCGCTCCTGACTGAAAGACTTATCAATCATGAACTAGTTCGCAAAAACTGGCCGAAGACTCGGCCCACAGAAGAATATAGTATGGCGTGAATTATTTATAAATTACATGTACACGCGAGTTTACTAACACCCGTGAAAAAGCGTAATGGGCATAGGCCATGAAAACGCATGAGTCGATGTGCTGACATATGTTGCGCATGTTCAGCAGAATCACTAAGGCCAACGTTGTTTACACGGGCCTAGAGTATCTCAATGAGGCCAACAAGCCGCACGATGCACCAACAAATGAATGAATGAAATGAAAATAAAATAAATAAAAATAACTAACTATTATATAATATATTATATTATATATAATATCAAGCGGGTTAATAATGATCAATTGATAATTGCGCGATTTGAAAATGGCAAGTGATGGTTTGCACGATAAGAAATACCCGGCCCGGCAGGACGGCGAAACCCTGGACTAGTATAGCCTTGTAAGGAACCAAATATACCGACTCAAGGAAGCAACATCATGCGCAACCTGTCAACGAAAATAAAAAATAAATAAAAAATAATGACAAATTTGTCATTATTAACCCCTGATATATATGTTCATACGCAGGTTGATAAGTAGGTAAGCAGGCAAGCAGGCAGGCCATGCCTGTGCAGCTGCGATGCGTGGCGATACGTACGTATGGCGTATGTGTGTGTGTGTGTGGTGTGTGTTGCTGTGGTGTGTGGTGTGTGTGTGTTGTGTGTGTGTGCTGTGTGTGTGTGTGTGTGTTGTGTGTGTGTGTGTGTGTGTGTGTTGTGTTGACAGTGTGTGTGGTGTGCTGGTGTGTGTGTGCGCTGTGTGTGTGTGTGTATGTGCGTGCGTTTGCATCGCGTGCGTGCGTGCGTGCGTGCATGCGTGCATGCATGCATGTATGTATGTATTTATGTATGTATGTAGGTAGGTAAGTAGGTACGTACGTACGTATATACATGTATATAAGTACTAGCGGGATACCCGGCGTTGCCCGGGGAACCAGTGACGTTACTCATGCAGCTTCGAGGTGACCGCTTGGTTGAAAGAAAATACCCAAAATAATCTAAACTATCTATCTATCCTGCATCCATGCATTGCTGCATGCATCCCCATCATCGTATTCCATGCCTCCATCCCATCGCACCGCATCCCATCCCATATCCCATCACATGCCATCTCATCGCATCTCCAGCCCATGCCATGCCAATGCATCGATGCCATGCCATGCCTTCCCATCCCATCCCATCCTATCCCATGCCATGCCATGCCATCCCATCGCATGCCATGCCATCCCATCGCATGCCATGCCATCCCATGCCATCCCATCCCAACAGTAAAAAATTAATAAGAAATCAAAAGATAGTCATTAAAATAAAAAAGTACAAAATTATAAATAATGAATGAAATTATATAGAAAATATAATAATATTTGATATGTAACCTACATAGGCTTCCGTGAAGTGTTCCGCGTCAGTTTGCGCTTCATTATCATCTACCATAGTTTATTCTGGATTTTTACTAAACGTTTAAATGTGGTAAAAAAATTTAAATTGTGAAATTAACGGTGAATACGGCAGAAGTACATACTAAACAGTCCAAAAGTAAAGAAACAAAGCATTTCCCGAGGTGGGATTCGAACCCAGAATCAATGGTTTAGGAGTCCGATGCTTTATCCATTCGGCTACTGGGCCGTTATACACCATGGATTCACACGTACGTGATGTATAATGTTAATCTGTACGCCATCTATTGATGAATAGAATTTTTATAAATTTTTAACTTTTTAACTTTTTTGAACCTCCCAGACGTGTTGATTCTGAAAATATATTTAGTTTTCCTCTAGGCTGCAAAGTTCTCTAGTTATGCGCAAACACACAAATTCGGCTGAACAACTTTATATATATATATATAGATAGATAGTCAGGTAGGTAGGTAAGCAGGCAGTCAGGTAGGTAAGTAGGTAGGTAGGTAGGTAGGTAGGTAGGTAGGTAGGTAGGTAGGTAGGCAGGCAGGCAGGTATAGGCAGATAGGTAGGCAGGTAGGCAAGTAGGTAGGCAGGTAGGCAGGTAGGCAGGTAGGTAAGTAAGTAGGTAGGTAGGTAGGAAGGTAGATAAGTAGGTAGACGGGTAGACAGGCGGGCAGGCCATGCGCCACACACGCGCGTGCGCGCGTACACACATATGCCTACGTACGAATGGAGCGTTCAACCTGCTATACTACACCAATAAAACGCTGCAACGCACAAAGCTGACTGACTGACCGTACGTGTTACATATCATTATGCTCTACCATCATTACCCTTCGTGCTCGGTCACCGTGTGTGCGCATTTGTCAATTGCGATTGCGTTTTCATGACGACATTCATTTGAGCATTTTCCACGTGCTGTCATATGGCCGATAATTACGAATCTACACATGTCATGTAACCACGATGAGTGCTCCGAAATACCCAGGCGCGCATATAACGCTCCCGCCAACACCTATTATACGTTGTCATGGAGGAGCAGTGTCACGCGAGCTGGGAGCTGTTGCTAGGCTGGCGGCATTCTTTCAGCGTGAACATTTATACGTTTATAACAGGGGGAAACTGCTTATAATATGAGAAAGCCTGATACGAATACAATTTGCATATATGTATAAGCTATTGTCGGCCATAATGAGTCATATCGAAGGACATCAGGCATATTACCCTGCGCTGTATAGCTTTTACACGCGTCATATGCGTTAAAGCAATCTACACAAAGTTCCATCGGCGCTATAGCCTCCAGTATTTGTGTACAGCGCATTTTACCGACGATTTAGTACTAAAAAAAATTACGGCATTGCAAGCGCGCCAGCGGCAGCAAAAATCCGTCTATTCACTAACGCTGAAACCGGAACCTTCATACGTAACGTTGCTACCATTCACCGATCCAGGCAACCGGAACTTGCATGCACGCTTTTTGAATTAGCATGATATTATAAGACGTGCTCAACGGTAGGGTAAAAAATACACGGGCGCGATGAGCGATTCGCTCTTCAAACCTCCGAAATCGCTCCCGTGAGGCTCAAAATAGCTTGCGTAAAATTATTGACGAGCTATTTTTTCCACAGATTTTTGAAAAAGAGCTCCCTTGAAAAAAATAAAATTTTCCCTGCACAACGGGTATAATCGTCTGCGAAGCCAAGTTGGCTGAACAATTGTTAGTCCTGCCTCCACCCGAGCTGGTCCAGAATCCAACCTGACTCACCTGTTTTATCTACTACACACTGACTACTACAACTGCATCCGGTCTTATTAGCTCACCTTAACATCGTGAAGATGAGTTATTGCCATAGGGCGGCGTCCGTCGTACGTCCGTCCGTCCGTCCGTCCGTCAACATTTGGCTACGGTCAACGATAACTTGAGAACAGTTTCACCCACATGTTTCAAATTGCATACAGTTGTTACTCCTATGGGAGAGATGTGAACGTCCTATTTTGGAGCACGCCAGTTGACCTACTTTCGGCAAAAATGGAAATGGCCATAAGTCACTTCAGGTTCAACGGATTTTGCTCATTTTTGGTATGTGAATGAATAAGGACTGGCCCCAAAACATATCCCCAAAACAATTTTAAATATCATCTCCCTCTTCTATCATACCCAATGTGAGCTATAATGTCATTGACACTTTCATTATACGAGCCACCATGCATATTAGCTAACTTATCACCGCCCTCTTTCTGTAAATCGCACATTATACCGTATCTGTGGGGCACGTGTACACGCAACAGCGGGTCGACACGAACTGCACCACCATCACACCAACACAGCAACTACGTGTACGTATGCGCAAGTTCGTGTAAGTATACCAAGTTTGGTCGCGCTAGGTCAATTAGGGACTGAGTTATAGAGCAGAAGGGAAGTCCCAGTGACCTGGTTTTGGTACGCGACACACCTTCTCCCCAAGATGTGTAAGTATACCAAGTTTGGCCGCGCTAGGTCAATTAAGGGCCGAGTTATAAAGCGGAAGGGAAATATGATCAAGGTCAAAGTCAAATAAAGGTCACAGTGACCTGGATTTAGTACGCGACACACCTTCTCCCCAAGATGTGTAAGTATACCAAGTTTGGTCGCACTAGGTCAATTAAGGATCGGGTTACAGAGCGGAAGGGAGTGTCTGCGGCCGCAAGCGGCTGGACACACATGAAACCATAGTATCCCCGCAGACTTCTGATCGCGGGACGCGAGGGATACAATTAGTTCACGTCATTGCTCAAGGCAAACAAATGAATGAAAGTAATTCGAATGGAGAGCTAACCAATATCAAAATACCAACAAATGTATTGACACGGAATTTTATTCCCTAACTTAAGTTATTTCAAACGTCAGTTATAATAAGCCTAGTCCATTACCTGAGTAACTACTAAGCCCTCACTGGTGGGGCTGGTTTAATGCATATAATCGTGGTCAGCTACTGCTACTGCTAGTGACAGACGGCTGCGAAACATTGAATTCTATGCGATTTTGTGGTGGTAAATTTGTCTCTTGTGTCTGCCAAAACCTACCAAAATCTGTCAAGTGTGATGCTGAACCAAAATTGCAGTTGCACAGAATATCAGTTCCCACAAAATCACGCACACAGTCTAGGTCTATTGACATGAATAGAGAGCAAACGAAAAACCAAAAAATACACAAATTATACGATCCAGTATGTGCACTATCCCAATAATTCTAATATTTAATTGCATTGCCCAAATAAATTTAATTGCATTGCATTTAATAGAATTGCCCAATTCTGTACCATCTTGCATAAGACATGTGCATATCTATATATATAAAGTTGTTCAGCCGAATGTGTGTGTTCGCGCATAACTAGAGAACTCCGCAGCCTAGAGGAAAACTAAAGATATTTTCAGAATCAGCACGTCTGGGAGGTGGTTAAAAAGTTAAACATTCATAAAAAATTATATTGATCAATAGATGGCGGTCACGTACGTACACAAAACATCACGTCTGACTCCATGGTGTATAAACGTAATGGGGCAATGGCTCATTATAACCGTAACCCTAACACCAACCCTAACACTAACTATAAACCGACTCGACTATCTTATATAGTTCCTATGGTATATACATAGAAATAGTATAGATAACCACACTATATACTATACTATACTATTTCTATACTATTTATCTATACTATTTGTTGACTTTAAAAAACCTGCCGCGGGTTGACCTCAAGACGTTGACTTAAAAAAACCTGCCGCGGGTTGACCTCACGACGTTGACTTTAAAAAACCCGCGCGTCGAATCCGAGTTGCACACGTTACGACCTGACTGCTTTAATGCTTGCCTCGTCCTCGCTTCGTCCTCACTTGTGCGTTTTAGAATGCACGAACTGCGCCAAGAACGTGCAAACAAAACGGGATACTGCCTTTTCAAATTATGCCGGTGCCTGTGCGTTTTAATTTCCGCTTGGAAGCTTTATTGTAGTGCTTGCAGGTTTTAAGTTGTAAAAAAATGCGATGCAACCGGGGCACAATGAAGAGCCACGTGCTTCACTGAATTGAAAATATACCCTGGAACATTTTTATCTGTCGTTATATAATTGCAGAAGACGCAATTGTGCTATGCAACCCACGCACCACTTACGCCCATGTTAAACAACCCCGCAGACGAACATTCGAGTGGTTATACTCGCATCTACGTAAATTCTACTAAAACTTTCATTCGGGAGCGGTAAACGGAAATTGACATTTTTTTGACATTTCCAAGCATTCATTATTTACGAAACTTCGTAGATATTAACGTGCGATTTTCCGAACAGCAAGAGATATCTGACCTTGGATGATAATAAACTGGATGACATTACTGTGCAAATCCTATGCGTCCTCTAGAAACAGCTCAGGTACAGCTGCACGTACATTTAACCATATAAAGCGAAGAGGCACATAATCTAAACCACCATGTATTCATCTCATGTGCAGGCTGACTATACGGAAAGAAACGGGAGATGGAAGGTAAGTATACGTTCAAAAATGACCCTGCGTCGTAATTATACTACAATAGATACTGACATTCATAGCTTACTTGTACCTTGATCAACAATGTTTGATTCAAGTACAGAACTCGGAAAATTGGTATTAATAGCTACCTACTAAATATATTAGGTTATATACGTGTATGGCACTTCCTTAAAAACAATACCTGCCAAATAAGTACGTGTATCAAACACATACGGTGTGTAAATACCAGCAAATGAAATCAATTAGGTGACAGCGAAACTGAATCGTGAGGGCATGATGTAATATTACAAACTTCGTTTCATTCTTGTTGTTATGTTTTGTTCAGGCATGTAGTGTTTGATGACCGCAGAAATACTGGCACAAATGTCAAAATACATTTCTTCCAGAAGGATTACTTGAATAATTTTGAGAAGCAGACAAAATGGCAATGGCTATGTGTATGTGAACTGAACGGTGTATCCCCATACAGTTTTACTAAACCAGGGTCGAAAAAAGCGTATCCCTGACACTGAAATTTCACAGTCGTGGATTTGGGCCTACAAACGCGCGTATCTAGCACATCGATAATTCACAGTACGATACCAGCAGTGCAGGCAGAACAATCCATAAATGTGTTCGTGATAGCAGCGAGCCTATTTATTTGAAACTATAGCCTGGTACCCGGCGTTGCTCGGGGAAAAACGCGTAGGAAGAACAAATTTAGCCACATATACTTACTTACTAATTCTAAAATATTTTCACTCCCCCCCCCCCTTCACCCATACGATCCCCATCAGAAAGGAAAGAGAAGCGTACTGGATTCACAATCTAAACACTATCCAGCCACACGGACTCAATCAGATTCCGGGATGGATAGAAGACAGTAATCACCCTCCCACCAGCATGGTATACACGCAAGGCTAATTCTCAGCCGACACCCTAGGGTAGCGGTTGGCTCGGGTTACCTTTTTATAACAGAAAATCGGCCTCTCCTCTCTTATAATATAGATGTCGCCGGTAGGTAATCTGTTCAGCGAATATCTCAATAACAATGCCTGTCAGCAAACGTGACACTGGATTGCAGTTTAGATATTTTGCACCTGAAGATGTGTACAGCAAATACCTGTATCATGCAGCAGGTGAGCCAATTTTAGGGCCACAATTTCATTATTTATTTTTTCATTTGCTAATGAACAGGGAAATGGGTGGATGATACCTCATTAGCCCAAATCCATTTACGTATGGGACCTAAATTCATGCATTGTCGGTTTAGATCCACGTAATATACGCTTCATGCCAAAAGCAGTTTACCATATATTTAATATGATAGAGATGTAACCTACGCTTGTAACCACGCTATTAGCGACAAACGGAAACATGTAAATAAGTTATAAACAAAATATCCAGGGCAAAATATGTAATTACTGGTGGTTCTATGTTGCTATATCGCTTCAATCGTTTTAGTATGCGAAGCCAGGCGTAGTTACATTATATTGGTTTTACTCATACACCGATATGAATGATTGATTATGCTGGTAGAATAAAACAAAAAAAATAAAATGGTACCTGTACCAAAATTTCAAAATGGGTTCTGCAGGCCGATATGCAAAATGATGTACAAAAGAAGCCTGCCACGTAAATGCTGAATTTGGCATAGCCCACGGGAATTTAATTCTTGCATTCTAAATACTACCAGGGGTGAATAATGACAAATTTTCATTATTCAAATTTTTATGTTTCAAATTTTCATTATTTCACATTTTTCAAATTTTCATTATTGTCATTATTCACCTCCCCTGATACTACATGTATTTGATAAATTTTACAAGTTATACTCAAGATGCCTTAAGTGTATACAACAAGTTCTATCAAAATATATATTCTTATGAATACGAAAAATGAACACCATCGTTTATCATGATTAATTGAAGTGAAATAAAAAAAACATCACAAAAATGACGAGTTAGCGATGACATAATAGGAGTACATCACATCAGACATATACACCGTACCAGACCTGCTGGACCTATAATTATTTTTTAGTCCGGTTACCGGACGCCCAGCTCCCAGGCTACGCGTCCAGTCATATATTTCTTTAAAGGAACAGTAGCCTCTAGGTTCTAGGGTTATTTTCAGCTAATTTAGGTTATAATTGCGCTACATAAAAAGTTTCATGGTTCAATCACTATTAGAAATATTTAAAAAACATGTTTTAAAACTAACGACTACAGTTTGATTACAACGACGGTGGCGCCA
>NW_014577140.1:204901-209518 GCF_000485595.1 Priapulus caudatus | reverse complement strand
CTCGCAGGTTGTGTCGCTCTGGGTGATACTCCTCAATCCAGCCTCTCGTCCCTCTCAGTGAGCATGCGCCGTCTATCGTCGGTCTATATATCGTCTGCCTTCTAAAACCAGCGCTGCGCTCCGCTATGCACAATTACAAGAACGGCTAAAGTGAGAGTGAAGAGAGAGAGAGCGAGAGACAGACAGAGAAGTGCCGACTGTTGTGCTTCCCGCGTTTGTACTTTGTATATATACGCGTCGCGCCGCAATGACGACCCCGCCTGCTCTACATACACTCTCCCGCCTCGCACTCGCAGCAAACGCAATCACGGCACCGGAAATGCGGTTTAGCCGCCGTCAGATGACCACTGGATGGTATCACGGCTCCGTAGCGGAACCCGCGCTACCGCCGATTACGGGCGGGGGTGATGTGTTCGCACGACAGCGCGTAGGCACCGACGCGAGCAAGCGCGTAAATAATAACACAAGTTACGAGCGCCGGCCAGTGTTTAACCTACATATCGGCGCCATCGGACTAGATCAGAGCTAATTTGTTGCGATTTTTCTTCGATTATAGCGCCTGCAAATGATAACGTATCGTCGGATGAAGTTTGCATCGTTTCGTTTTAATATTTCGACTATTTAAATATTAATGTGAAGCACGATGACAACGCAATTTAATTAATAAATGTGGCGTGATTTTTAATAACAAGTTTTAATAATAAGTTGTTCAGCCGAATTAGTCCGTACTCGCATAATTAAAGAACTCCGCAGCCTAGAGGAAAACTAAAGATATTTTCAGAATCAGCACGCCTGGGAGGTGGTTCTGGCTGCAACAAAAATTTTAAAAAGTTAAAAAGTTAAAAATTGATAAAAAATTCTATTCATCAATAGATGGCGGTGCGTACATATTAACATCACGTACGTGTGAATCCATTCTCTATACCCTTAACGGCGCAGTGGCCTAATCGCTATAACATCTGTATCCTACACCGGGATTCCGGGTTTGAGTCCCAGCTGGGGAACATATTTCCCCCTTTTTCCTTTTTTTTCCCCCTTTACCTACCTCTTTAGTATGTATTATTTTTAATTTTTTACTTTTTACTTTTAATTTTTAATTTTTTTATTTTTAATGTCTTTTATCTTTTCATTTCTTATTATTTTTACTGTTTGGGATGGGATGGGATGGAATGCGATGGTATGGGATGGCATGCGATGCCATGGAATGGGATGGCATGAGATGGCATGGGATGGGATGGGATATCGGATGGGATGCGGTGCGATGGGATGGGATGGGATGGCATGGCATGGGATGGGATGGGATGGCATGGCATGGGATGGCACTGAATGTGATGAGATGGAATGGGATGGGATAGAATAGGATGGGATGGGATGCGGTGCAATGGGATGGCATGGGATGGCATGGAATGGCATGGAATGGGATGGCATGGAATGGGATGGATGCATGGATGGATGCATTGATGGATGCATGGATAGATAGATAGTTAGATTTTTTGGGGTATTTTCCTTTCAACCAAGCGATCACCAGCTGAGTAACGCCACTGATTTCCCCGGGCAACGCTGGGTATCCCGCTAGTTTACTATATTTTAGGGAAAGGCAACATCGTATATTGCGCACACATGTGCTCAATCATCCCTCGCTACGATTCATGATGTCAGTGAACATTTTGAGTTTCATAGATCAAATTAAGCCTCATCTCATACAATCGGTTGCACATAAGGGCCATGCAGGCTCAAGGCTGTCTCTGCACAAGCATCACTCACACACTCTGACTTAAATACGGGTTTCTGATCAAATCTGCTCGTATGCACGATCATTAAAAAATTAGAAAAAATCATAAGACCAAGCATAGACACCAATAATATGCGTAGTTTTTAGTAAATAACTTAGTGGCAATGAGGAGGGGTAGATAAGAACAGTCGTATGATGGACAGGGATGAAGAGTTCAAGAGCAAGTTGGGAGCGATTGGGAGCGACGAGTCGCTCAAAATCAAACAAGTTTGATTTTTTGCAACTCGTCGCAAGCGACCTGAATCGCTACGGGTTGCAGTTGCACGTTCCCGCAGACGTAGCGATTTCACAGCAATTTTTACAGCGATTCTAGAATCGCTGTCAAGTTGCATGAAACAATCGCAGGTCTGCGCTAGGCTTACGAATAGAGCGACGTTGTGTCCAGCAAAATAAGTTTAAGGTGCTGTTAGAGTCAGTGAGGACGTAGCACTCTGCTAAAAGCTGACAATAAAACCTAAGAGAAATGCGGTTTTTAAGTCTGTTCGTAAGCGAAATATACTGAAAGCGCACAGATAAAGATGGATAGACCGAGAATACTCTACATATCTTCTATCTCTCCCTGAAAGAGAGGACGATCGACTAAATGAGAGAGGGGGAGCGATAAAGTGAGATATGAGCAGTGTTGCAGCAATCGTGTGCAAATCAGAGCAATGCTAAACGCAGCATATTATATTACACCTTTGGCTTTGATGTTTTTGTCTGGAAGCTACATTGCATGGGACCCGCCATCGCGCTCCAGCCACTAATGCACTCTACACAATAGCTATGCGATAAAATCAGTCTTGCACAAAACTTTAACGGTATATAAAGTTAAAACAAGATATTTGGCTGGCACTATTGCTTTATAGCTGGCCTAGAAAAAATTAGTCGCTTATTCGCTTATTCGATAATTCGTTTACAACGCTGTTCGTGCTAGAGTAAGCTTACTTTTCTACTGCAACAGTCGTCCAATGTCGTTAACGGACAAGGTTTAACAAAATTAAACTTGATAAAACTGTATAGCCATCAAAGGTTAAAAGACAAATTGACCGGCAGTTTGTAATACATTCAAACAAATCAACAAATACTCAAACCATAACAGCAAAGTTAAGCTAGAAAATATATTACTATAACCGTGTTATATATAAGGCAATATAGGCTTAGTTGTACACGTTATAAACAAAGCCCACCTATACCTAGTTTTTACTGTGCTAATAAACGTAAAAGATGGTTATATATTAATAGGAAACATTTTTATACATTGCTCTTCCTACTCTGTGTTAATTACGTGTTTAAATTATTATCATAATAATGACCAATGTTATAATTACATTAGAAGTACAGAATAATTCAAAAATTGTATAATAATACATTTAGAGTGCAAATAAGAATGACCCTATTAAAATCCCAGTTCAGGCAATAAAAGGCAGCAATAAATTAAATTAAAACACTAAAGGTGCCATAAAGCACCCGCTGAGCAAAACCGTTTTAATCATGTGCAATTCCTAGGGCGTGCCCTATAGCCACGAGCGCCACATTCGCTGCATGGTGGCCAGGTGACTGCGCCAGCTGCGGTCTGACGATAATATCAACATCTAATAAATACCTATTATTATGAGCTTATTATTATTTATAGGTATTTATTAGCTCTTGATAATATGCAACACTTGTACGTCGTAACACGTTATAGTAACGCCTAGTGTGTGTTGACGGTGTTTCACATGGGAGCTCCGATGTGCAAATTTATGCATTTCAGTGGTCTGCTGCACGCGTAACTGCTGCAGTGTTTAAGGTGATGTTGAGAAAACGCGACCATCACGCGGCAGCCGTAGTGCAAGTTATGGCTGGTTCCGTGGCTAGAACATGACGATGTTGTATTGTACATTGCGTTCTAATTAGCCAGGGGCGTTTCTAGATTGAACTTAGCAAGTAGTAAAGGCCATTCGCGAACAGACGCAATGTACAATACAACACATGGAACAATGACAGTAGCAACAACCATCATGAACAGTAGTATAGGAGAATAGTATAGAATAGAATAGTATAGGAGAATAGTGCTCCAAAAGGATATAACAGGGAAGAAACAAATCCTTCCCTCTCTACCACCCCTTCCTCCTCCTTCCATTCTTATCACCTATTCCCTCATTCTCCTTCTCCATTTCTCTCGGTCATTCGCTGTCTCTCTCTTCATCTCCTCGCACGCACGCACGCACGCACGCACGCACAAAATATCAAGTTTTTTTGTCAGGTGTTTATTAACACCTAAATTTGTATAACACCTCATTTTAAATATGTATAGCGCGGTTGAATGATTTGTGGAGCTGGTAAGATCGAAACACATTCTAGTACCATCCAGCATAAATATATAAGAAAACCATGGTGATATATCGTATCGTATCGGTGACAGATCGCACCAGCCGCAATATACGAATTTGTAAGAGACAATCGAATTTCTCATGAATCTTCTTTGTTTGGTGTTTTCAGCTAACTAAGGACTATAGCGTTTTGCGAGTCACACAGTTTGACTTCTGAATCTTCTGGGTCGTTGCACAGCTGTGAGTTTTATCATAACGCGCCTTTCTGCTATTAAAGCCAAAACAAAATAAATGTAAGCACATGTTTGCTCCATGAGGACAACTTCATTGTTAAATGAGGGTGCTTAGCTGTGGCTTCAGACTCAAAAATGTCACCGTATAACCAGGTACACCCTAAATTGAGTGACTGCTTTTCCAAAGAGAGATATTCGGATAATGTGAATTATGCCTCTCTGGAGATAGAGAGTGAGAGAGAGGAGAAAGAAAGAAAGGAGGGCGAGAGATGGAGGGAAGGAGAGCGAGACACACAGA
>NW_014577140.1:203437-204685 GCF_000485595.1 Priapulus caudatus | reverse complement strand
GTGTGTATGAGAGAGCGAGAGCGAGAGAAAGAGAACTTTCACCGAAGGTAACTGAACAATGCGTACTATTTTGCCGTTTTGAAGTGAATAATTTAGACACTAATGCGAACTGTGCCATCCTTGAAATGTCCGACACCATCACGCAGGGAAAAAATTAAAATTAAATTTTTCGGGGGCTACTTTTCAAGCTCGCGTGCATGAAAATAGTACTCTAAAATTTGGTTTGCATTAAACTCTATGCAAATTTTCGGGGGCTCTTTTTGGTATTTCGGGGGCTAAATCGCCCCGTGCCCCCGTGTATTTTTTCCACTGTCATCATGGCATCATCCAATTTCTGCGCAGCCTATTGCGAATGGAATATGGTATGCCATTATTTGATGTACGACGACACAGTAATTGTCACGTGGATGCGAGTTTCAATTATCTGTCACAACTTTTCTTTACAGCTCCAGTATACAACGGCTATAACGCTATATTATATTGGATTTAGCAGCCATTAGATAATAACCGACAATAAATTTGTTATAAAATGATTGTTGTAAAATGTAAACAAATAAACCACACGCGAGAATCCAGCTACCACTCGTCTGTTTCGAACCATGCACGTATTAGTAGTCAGGTGGCTTAGGTCCATATTTGAGAGGCCGCCTTCCGCTAATTGGGCCATATAATAAAAATATTGTTTGTTTGCCCTCACCCCGCCCGACCCGCCAAAAAGGAGCAGACTCAAAAAATTTTCAAGATCTTTTCCATTTTTTTTTTTTACAAATTGTATCACTGTACGTTATATAACTCTGTAGGCAATACATTTTATCAGGAGTTAATAAAGACAAAAGTTTGTCTTTATTAACTCCTGATTATATGTACCAAGCAAAACAAACATTCCACATAAAAGGTATCTCCACACAAGCACACCCGAGCATGTAGACACCATGCATGTTGAATTTGTAAAAAGACCGCCCTAAAAAAAAGCCTACCTACAGTACCTACCCAAACCTTTCAGCATGGGTCGGGTGAAGGCAAACAAAGATTTTTTTAATCGTGGCCTTGGTGAAGTGGCTCCTATCAAAAATTGAAACCTAAGGCAATGGATAGCACATGGGAAAAGTTTAGTGCTTTTATCCGGAATTTCCCCATCATTTTGTTTAGCTACCTTACTATAGTGACTGGTGATGTTCGAGAAGGGCAGAAAGACAATCAATTAGCGTCGAGAGAGAGAGAGAGAGAGAGAGAGAGAGAGAGAGAGAG
>NW_014577140.1:195605-203137 GCF_000485595.1 Priapulus caudatus | reverse complement strand
ATATATATTTATATATATATACATAGCTAGACAGAGAACGCTACAGAGAGGAGGGAGAAATAGGGAGCGAGGGAATAGAATCGTATTTCACTGTTTTCAGTAGGCATCAGTGATCGTAATCACACGCATGTATAGCTACCAATTAAGTTCAGCCGGCGACGAAAGCGCGCTAAACCTCTCTCTCCACGCGCGGCCGCTCTGTCCTATACGCTCGCCGACTGACTCGCTGGCTGGCTGGCTGGCTGGCTAATCAATATGCCGACACGAGGCAGGATGCGGGTGGCCGTGTGGCGGGACCTGCTGATCGCGATAAGCTCTAAATGCGCCGATCAGCAACTACACGGCGCAGCAAGCACTAAGCTTTCAAAACGCAATCGAGGTGAGACGTCGCAACGCCTCGTCGGCGACGGAGAGCGAGTTGGATGCGGGAGATCGCTCGCAGCCTCCCTCGGCCTCCCCCCGATCATCGCAGACGTGATTTTTCCACGGTCAGTAGCGGCCAGGTGAAGCCATTACACTCGCGTCAGTTCGCGTCCTCGCCAGTTCGACGCCGCCGTCGCACAGCACTCCAAAGAGTTATCAGCGCATGCATGCGGGAAATGAATGCGGCAAAGAATACGTGTAGATGACCGCGGCGGCGAAGAGAAGACCATCTATCTAACGAGCAAATTTCAAATCGGGACAATAGTCGCCCATGAGAGACACTATAACGTGCAGCGAGTACTATACAGGATGGGAGGATGCTGGCTGTGAAACTCACCGGCGGCAGCTTATAGGATCATCCTCTCGCTTCTCATTAGCTCATTAACTACGGCGCGGTCGCGTGCACCGCGATAACGTAATCTCCTAAATGATGCTATTCAGAACGGCTGAGATAGCCGTTGGGAAAGAAAACGGGGTTGCGATTGTTCGAACTTAAATCGAGCCGCCGGCTCTGATGGATGTGGTTAGTTTAGCACACGCTCCCCCGATATCCGTGTCGCGCTGCGCTTTCGAAGCTTTCTGTGAATATATACGTGCACGCGTATGATCGTCGCAACTGTAAACTTCTCTACTCACGGTTGCGCTCGTCTAGAGGATAGTGTGCCTGCTGATCATTCTACGACACACCTTTACCACGCCTCGCCACTGCTGCTGCACACGTAACACACGCGTGCGCTAACCAGAATCTATGACAGGTATATAAAACCGTCTAGCTCCACACAGACTGGACGCCAAACATATATATGACACGTAACGTACAGCTGAATATATGGGCAAATGGGCAAACGCAGGCATATTGCCGTGTTGCGACTAGAACTGAGAAACAGTAAGCATGGGTTTATGCCGTACGTGCCGTCTGTCCTCGGCGAAACAGAGAGTGAATTTAAGTGAGAGGGAAAGCAGAGGTCATGTGTACATACGCGACTTTGTTATTAGCAAAGAGCGGTTAGAACAAGCTTCCCCAATGAGAACTTGATACAATAAGATACAGATTACGATGGTTAGATATGTTGCTGTAAGTGTGATATTGTTCTCCAACATTTGCTAAATGTGGAAAAAGATCAACGTTACTACTCCTCAGTATCAGCTGTGATTGCGTGTATCATCACGTCCAGGTTAGTTAAATTGTCCATTACCAATTCAAGAACGAACCAACAAAAAATACTGCGTCGGGAGATTTCTAACTTCAGATGTTGGCCTGTGAATGTGATTCCGTCTTTGGACCACAAAGATATGTGTACTGGTGATATAGTTTTCAGGACGTGCACATGCGCAGTAGTGGCTTACGTATCAGTGAATCAAGGTGACTGCAGAAGGAGTGTGTGATTGCATGTGAAATTACATGTCTACCTAACTTCAGTGACTTCTTATATTCATATGCTAATTCAGTACGAATCTATTATTAAAGTGTGCAGCATGTGTAATGAAGATCATTATAACAATCTAACATGGCTAAACTCGGTCTGTACATAGAAGCCTTCCTGGCACTTTGCTTCCACACTCATATGCAAGCATCCGTGCACACGGCAAGCATAAACTAGTGGCGTTTTCAGTTTTCAGTTTCAATGCATATACTTTGCGAAATCAGTGATCAATAGTTTTGACATGCTCAAAATCGCGACTAGTCGATATGTGATGGTATTCGTGCCACAACGGAACAGCAGGAGCCACACACACGACTGAACATCCATAGTCATCATCATGCCAGACCTTTGTAAGCTGGCCATATCGGGATACGCTGCCAAAAAATTCACCGCTCACAGGAAACAATAGTTGCACTGGCTTGCCAACTCTGCAACGAGCGAAGTCCGAGAGGTAGTGGATGCCGGTGTAACGTGTACACTGTCAACTGGTTGATGACATGAACTGCAACGCTTCTGTAGCTACGTGGTAAGATGAACGGTAGGCTGGGTGTGGCACCATACGCTAGGCCACCTGTTGGCAGATATTGGACTGACCGCGAGACTATGAGTGAGTGGGGTCCCACTTACGTTAAACAGCACCGCAACAGGCAGTCATACTGGGTAAGTAGGGGGAATGTTTCTTTAAAAGGTCGCTAGAGATTTAGATGGTCGGGAGGCAGAAACAAATTTTACTGTCAAATTAACTTCTGTAGATTTTTCACGTTTACATTTCTATGAAATGGCAATGAAGAGTCCTATGTATGCATGGCAACATTTTTTCCCTTCATTCTAAAACCAATTCGAAAATATATTATCTGCTTATACCAATTGGAAAATCACTAGATAGTAACAAAATTCAGTTATGCTTAGTAACTAGCAAGGAATTGTAGATGTCGAGTATAATAGAATATGTCATTATGCAATCAAATATAACATACGAGCAACATTCTTGAATGTTACAAACAGCGAGTCACAATCAACGCACTAACACGTGCGTGACTGTGAGTGACAGAACCTGCCTTGACAGCGATTATGTAAAATATGTGATATTATATAGAATTACTTCTTGATAATTACAAATCTCTTATATAGTCATCAAAACAAATTATGCACATATTGATAAGTATTAATGATTTTTGTGCATATCCCTTGAATTGTTCTAGTTTTGATCGACTTTTTATGTTTAACTCCGTTCAGTATTATAATTAATATATATATTAACTTTTTTCTGTGTTACTGCATGTGTGTGCATGCATGGGTGCACGTGTGTGTGTGTGTGTCTGTGTGTGACACACACTGTGCGCACATGCATGCGAGTGGGCGTGCTTGCATATGCCAGTGTTGTGTTAAAACATAACTAGTCTGATACACAGTAATGCTCTGCGCTACGGAAATGTGCTCATACGTAATTTGTAAGATGTGACCACTAAAATCGAGATATGGAAATTTGCCCACATGGAATTTTAAAATTATAACCACTGAACTCGGGATATGAAACACAATTTAGTGAATTTACTCTTACAGAATTTCTCATGGAATAATATAAGTGGGGGTTTCTAACAGCAATAACATTGTGTGCATGAACGCTGTCAATAAAACCAAGGTAATGTGCAGGTTCGATATGTGCTAGCAGCCTCTGTTAAGTAGCATGTTGTTTGTGTCATAATTCGATTTTTGTTTAGTGGTTGATTTTATCGCAATATAAGCATTCGATTTATCAACATATAACATTCTGATTGTATCACATATACATGTCGATTTAATCAAATATAAGACATGTCGTTTATGCCAAACATTATAACATTCGATTTAATCGGCATATTAATTTGATTTTATATCAGAAAAGAGAACGAAATGATTCGATGCGTGAAATCGAATGATTCGATGCGTCGAATCGAATGATTCGATTGCGTGAATCGAGATGATCGATGCATCATTCGATTCACAGCATCGAATGCATTCGAATTCACGCATCGAATGCATTCGATTCACAGATGCATGCGAAATGTTCGTGGCTTTCGTGGCGAATCGAAATGATTCGATGCGCTGATCGATAATCATTCGATTCACAGGCATCGAATAAATTGAATCGAATTATGAAACAGAATACACACCAAATAGTTTAGCAGTACTTAGCTGTCTGCCTTGCCTAGATGGTTTCGACCCCGAGAGAAAATGCATCGAGAGAAAATGCATCTAGGCTACACGGTCAGTATGTATGGAATGTGCATGTTCAAGCAATCAGTGCCCTCCATCCAGTGCAGTCCAGGAACATCCAGGCACTAATCCTTATTCCCAATTCCCTCATCCCAATATATAAGTGCAACCTTAATGTGTTATATCATTATATCAGGAGCAGTGGCGTAGCTAGAATTTTTTCAGCGGGGGGGGGGGCACTGGGGGGCTTACATTTTGTGGGGGCGGCAAATATAAAACTTTCTTGTGTATTATACTGTCTAGACGGCATTGTTATTTAATGTCCAATTTTTTTTTATCAAGCATGAATTTTCAAGTGGGAGGGCACACTAGGGGGGCCGTGCCCCAATTTGGTGGGTGGGGGCACGTGCCGCCTCAGGCCCCCCCGTAGCTACGCCCCTGATCAGGAGTCTATCAATATTATAGACTATTGACAGACTCCTGATTATATAATCCAAATGTCTTTGACGATGTTTACTTGCATTCATAACCGTGTTTGCATTCAGAGAGACCAGAGATTACCTATGGCCTTTCTTTTGGCTGGAAAAATTTCCAAGAGAAGGCATCTTTAATAATATAATGGTATTCAATGGGAAAACACGATTAACTCTACCAAATTTTGCACCACTGTTTTTTCTAGCACGGGAATTTTTTCTGGACCAGGATTATCTCTCTAACGTGGTACATTGGACCTAGCTTTATCGGGCCTTTGATAAACAGGCGCATCACTTAAAGGACGTCATTGAAACAAACAATCTCGTGTTTTTTTTAATCTGATGAAAGGGGACGAGACCTTAGTTAAATGGGATATTTTCTGCAAAACAAACTTCCTTCCTTCTCAAGTAAACGTTGTAAAACGATCCTAAACTTAAAGGACAACAGCTAAATCTAAATTTATTAGTGGATTCTGAACATAATGCTCCCACAAAACATCTTTAGAGCTAAAATTACCATTTCCAAGTGGTCTTAACTGAGTCATCAGCGCCTTTACCCTGCCGTTTGCATGCACCTTACCACACATGACGAGCCCCCATTTTTGAATATCTATAGATAGATTTGTTGAAAGGTTAGCATCATGGCTGAGAGTAATGCGGTGTAGAGTATTGTGTAAGGTATAAGTAGGTATGCTTGTGCGACCGGAAACGTGTTTATAGCGTAAGCGGGACGACTACTTAACTGGGAAATTTCCATGGTTCCTGGCTGGCTTGTCCAGATAAAGCAGGCACCACTGTATTAGTTGGTGTACCATGTATTATAGAATATCTTCGTGCCTCAGTACTTATTATATGTATGTGCTGCCCTCTCTAGTCAGTACAATTACCATCCGATTTCAATTACGAACGAGGACTACAAGAACTGTTAGACATATAAATATGGAATAATAATACAGGCATGAATAAAGCTCGAACTAATCAAAATTAAGTATTAATGCTAAATAAAATGCACAGGTCTCACTTATTATGTGATTGACGGTACCCATATATAAGAACAGATAGATATACACAATGACCAGACATGAGTGGCATTTGTGTACCTCTGAGAAAAGTCTTTAATATCATTGTTTTAACAACATTCAGCGCACTTACCTAAATTTTTGAAATGTTATAAATTGGTTTCATGGCAATGTAAAACACAGTGATGTGGAGTAAAGTGCAGACTTGAGAAATCTGTGTCAAACATGTTAGGCAGCTTTCACAAATATATGGTCAACTTACAGTTTTGAAAAGTCGGTCAAACCTTCCAATTTCTGTCCCAAGACGGAAGCCATGTTTTTTTATCTCTGTGCTATAATCTGCAAGTTAGACAGAGGATATATAATTGCAACACTCTCTAAAATATTCACACACCAGTACATAATAAGTTTTAATTGTTATGCATCAATGACAATAATTAAGTAGAATATCAATGCAATCGGAATGAAACAGTGACTAGATAGGGCTTTGAACAGTGAAATTTAAATTTTATAGGGAAAAGCAAGTGTTGCATTTCTTTTAATCACAAATTTTAGGGCACCACTGTTAGCTGGAGGGAGACGACTTCCAAGGCCACTTACTTTTTTTAGCAACATAATTTCTTTTGGGACAAGGAGGGTAACATACATAACATGGATTAGTTGGAAAAGGCAGGGAGGCATAGAAGAGAGAGCAGCCATCGTGGCTTATTGCTGTGGATATCATGTAATAATGTTCAATAGCATTATGGCAAGTAAAGAAGACAATCACTACAGTTAACACTAGCAACATGATGAAATTCATGTGGGCTAAAATGTGTTATAAACATTATACGTCAATGCTTATTCTTTTTGTGATTCCATGGCCAAGCAACAATTCTACAGTAATACTCAGCATGGTAGTGCTAAACATCATGACACGTTTATAATATTATTTAAAGCAATAAAAACGACCAGGAAATTATACTGAACTTCAAAGAAGAACGAAGAACAAAAAATGGAACAGGTCTACATAGCCACATATAAAATTTTATAGTTATTTTTTAGACCAGACTCAGCGTAACTATATTCCAGTGTATATAACCAAACAGGCTGTGCACATGCTATTTACAGTAGTGTACGAAAACAGCTACTGTGTTCTGGGTATACTAACATTTCGCACCCCTCCTTATTTGATTTGTATCACGATTTGTTTATTGTACTAAAGTTCAAACACTATCAGATAAATTGAGTCACCATTTTAAAGCAAATGAAAGTGTCAATGACACTGTAGCTCACCACAAAAAAGAACACAAATGAGTGAGTAAGAAGAAGTCAGTTTTAATTGAGCAACCATCGACGTACATTATAGAAACGATTGCCATCTGTATATCGCAATAATTTATAAACCAAAATGAATCACAATTTGTGACCGTAGATAGCGCTATACCCACTTTGTAGCGATGGCGTTTGAAATAAATAGGTTATGGTACGTTCCGACATGTTTTTTTAAACTTTACTCTAATATAGACGTTTTATCGGCAGAGTGGAGAGGAAATACCAATTTTGCATTATAGATATTGTCAATGAAATGGCCAAAAAATGGATAATCGTGTCGTACGTTTTAGTCTGTATCTCCGGATTGCTTGTGTATACGAGGAAACGATTTCGCACCATGCTAGGCGAATGTACTGTGTACGATTTGAGCTCAAGTTGGATAAGTTACGCATAGTAAATCGTAGGTATTATAAGGCTAGTAAATGACGAATTTCCCTTGTTTATTGAAGTCACACTCCTTCCCTATTATCTACTCCTGACTGGCAGTGGCCACTGGCAGTGGCATAAGTTACATGTAACACACTGACAGTACAGAATGCCATAGAAATTATACGATTTAAGAAGCATAAACCTTCTTCAACCAAATTTAGCTTTTGAAATTTCACTGTGACATTGTAGCCTCATACATCCAGGCATGTATAGATTCTACTAGCAAACCCGGCAGTCAAATTCTTTCTAACAGT
>NW_014577140.1:192781-194530 GCF_000485595.1 Priapulus caudatus | reverse complement strand
GACGAACGCACGGATGCACGGACGGACAATCATGCGATTCTACAAGCTGCATCTGACTACGTCAGACGAGCTAAAAATTCCAAGTGGCGGCTCTCCTTTTTCTCCAATCAACATCCTGATATCATGCATGGACAGCTATCATCATCCTGGTTGTCACTTTATTTCAACTCCCACGAGTTTCCATATTGGACCTGCCCATTTCCATTTAATTAGCAATTACAGGGCATGCATTTTGCAATATTTCCTAAAAGCCCTCTTTTCTGGAAAGCGAAATATGCCGATACCGAGGAACAACAGAATATCACATTACAGGCCACCAGAAGCTATTATAAATCATGTTAGTCCCCACTTTAATTTTGCAAGTAGCATTTGCTATTTTAACGATATCATTTTGGTAATTTATTGCCCTCAGCAGTCGGGAAACAAATTCGCTTCATAAGTTAAGTGACTGTAGAGGCAACCACGAGATTAAATAATAAATCCCTGTGGAGTAAACCACCTGGGGTACTGCTCAAATGCAAAGCCAAGGTCGATGTCATAACCCTGTTTTTGCAGGCTGGGTGATGATATATTTAATGTCATTGTTATATCATTCATTATCTCAGAATTATAATATTTGCTTCATTTAAATATTAGGTACTATTTGCTGGGTTCTACTAGAGAGCAGTGTCATAATACCTACAATATACCTTTAGCCACAGACAGACTAGTACAGAATTATTTAAATTCTGATAAATGCCATCCAACAGTATCCCTGCCCTCAAAATAAGGAAGTATTGATTCAGCCAGAAGTAAAAGATTAAATTATCAATACTGCACAAAAAATAATTGCATGAATAACAAATTATCATGTTATCCTTTAAATGTTTACAACAAAAATAAGTTCAAAACACTGTATTGTACAACACAACTAGTCGTATTACATTCAATATTTGTGGTTTTTGGTTGAAAAGTATAACTGAATTTCTAGGAAGTGACTGACAGTCCCACTGATGGCAAATCATGGAGTTTGACAGGAAACCAGTAATTATTTGATTCCAAACTTCATTAATTTTGACTCCCCTCTCTTATTGTATATTATGTAGGGATTTGTGATTTAGCTCAGGATTTATCTCGAGGCAGGTCAGGTCAGGTCTGGTCTGACATGATTCCAACGATAAAGCTTATCTGCAACATACCATAAATCCTCCTACATGCCTTACAAAAATTATTTCATAAACAACAGCACAATCGAGTAAAAATATAGCGAAATATAGTTTCACCTAATAGCGAACATGTTACTTTGGACAATTACTTTGTTTGGACAAGTAAAACCAAAATTCAAACAAGTAAAAATTTCTTCTTGTTGCCCAACAGGACAACCAGATCTGAAAATAAGTATCGAGGCCTGAGTATAGAACTAGTAAAATATGCAAGCCTATGCATGTACACTAGCTATAATTTGAACAGGATTGAGCGAGATTAGCTTGCATGTTTCCGCGAAAAAATGAGTCATCATTTTACAAGGAATTCGCTGTACATTAGGCTGCATACATTACGACTTACAGATCTATAGGATTTTACTGTTGTTTGTATTACATGGGACCTGTCTGAGGACGCCGACTTAGGTAGTAAATAACGACTTAGGCGGGCTATTCTAATGAATTTATCATTAGAGAAAATCGGGACTTTGACTTCCATGAGGACTTAAAGGAATAATATGTCCATTGATTATGCAATGTTGACGAATGCTAGAGTAACTGGCACCTT
>NW_014577140.1:188631-192199 GCF_000485595.1 Priapulus caudatus | reverse complement strand
AAGTTAAGTTAGCGTTAAGAAATTAATCGGTACGATTTGCTGACAAAAATCGATAGTGTAAACAACAGCTCAACACCAACTTCTATTTGGGTCAAGTCGGGGGCAAAGTTGGAGTCGCTTGAAATCGGCACGATTTGCTGACAAAAATCGATAGTGTAAACACAGCTTTAGACTATGGCAACTTATGTATTGTAGTATTGTACTGTATATATAATAGCAAATAATGCAACCACATTCTTTCGTATAGCGACAATTTGCTTGAAATTGGCAACCACCATACAAAAGTTCGTTTCATTGAGTGACGTATTAGTTATATACCCCGTACAGACTGCAAAATTTAAACCTACATTAAATCAGTCATCAGTTCTCAGTTCAGCTCGCCACGTCACCACACGGACTGCAACTGTACAATTACGTAACCTAAATAAAGCTATGCGCATGCATATTGCGATTTAGCACCGGATCTGGCCCGCGTGTTGCGTACAGACACAGCTTGGTGCAGGATAACTTATCCCGGGCCTGGCCTTCCTTCATTTGCGAGGCCAAATTGGTGCGGGCCAACGTGCATTTGGAACGGGATAGCGTGTACACACTGCAAAAATTTGATGCATGCCTGACCCTCACCAGTTTGATACCATATCAAATTTGCAGTCTGTACGGGGTACTAGACAGGTACAATATCTTAATTATTTAATTAAAGTTATCATGTCAAAGTAGAGGGACGGGGTCTCGCGAGAAACAAGTGGCATCAACAACTAACCACGTCAACACAATGTAAACAAACAGATTTCAATTGTTGTATATTTTTATGAAAATAACAATGTACGAGTTTTAAGAAATGTTAGCCTCACTTCAGAGGTGCGTACAACAGAGACTTGCTGTTACGCGAGCAATACCAGTTAGTACTGTAGTATTCTGAAAAATAAGAGAACAGCCAGGAAGACTGTTTGAAATCCTTGCTTTATTTGCCAAATTAACATGCCTTAATGTCTAGCTGTGTTTACTTTTGACAATTCCAACACATTCATACTGTTTTAACAGCTTAATGTATACGTCTCCGAACTGATAGAGTTTACCTGTGTATTGCAGCCACTTACAACACAATTGATTCTAATTACCAATCAGGGATGAAAGGCCCGATTGCCTGAAACCTGAGATGACCAGAAATATTAGTTTACAGCAGCACTAAATGTGTGAACCTAAAACTCCGTAAGTTATTTATAATTGCTAGTAGCTGACAGTGAGCCTCAATTTGCCAGGCTAGAGACGTAGAGTTTACCGCAGTCCTGAAAAATACCGCACACACAGTGTGCAACTCACATGCAATAATAACTTCATTGTTCATGGTTAAATCCTTAAATTATTTTCCTCAATTTAACCATGAACAATGATGTTATTAATGTTTAAAAAAAAATCCGACTATGAACTTTCAAGATTCACATGCAATGATGCATATAAATTCAGAGAAAAAATTCATGCAATTCCAATCTGCATGCACCCTTGGGAGATTTTATTAAGTAAAGGATTTAGGATTAGGGCTATCATGACAATGTACGCAGATGAGTGTAGATATCTGTTTGTGTATGTGATAATTCTAAGTAAGAACTAAGATTGAGCCATCTTTGCGTAAGTTGTACTGTACTACCTACTAGTACTAGTAGTAGTACTAGTTGTATTTGCAACGGCCTTGCGACGCAATCAGTAAAACCGCGTACAAGTATTAGCACTGGCAGAAAAGCTGCCTCAGACATACATATTATTTACGCTGAAGGGGTCGTTGTTATATCAGGTACTACAGATATGTACCCGAGGTACGTATATGTATACACAAGTGTACCAGACCTGTATCTTCTCAGCATATATGTACCCTGTGTTTACATAAACGTACCTGCCCCGCGGGCAGCATATGAAACCATGCGATAAAGTACGAGAATGTCGTAAACCTTCAAAACAAGAGAACAAACCCATTTGTAAATGTTTGTTTTGGTTTATAACCGTTAGATAAGTAAGTTTTCTTATGTATTTTCCATGAAAAACACACATTTTACTCATTAATATAACATATAATATCACTATAATTGCAATTGTTTGTGCAAATGTGTTATTTTCATCTTAATCTTAAGTTATGAGAGGGTCTGGGCTTATAGCTGCCGAGTTTGGTTTAGTTAGGAAATGATAATACGATTTGCGAATCCGTATCGTTCCGCGTATACGGCAGTATTAACAGGTATCAGGATATGCAGTGTAGGGGTCTACACGCAATACGTTTTTGTTCTACTTTCTGTTTATGTTTGTGGACCGATTAGTTTACAGCTGACCTCAGGGTTTTTGGTAGATAATTCGGGATTTTGGCTACAAGTCATGGAGGCTGACATCTTGCCAAATTCCAGCCAATCAGAAGGCGCTAAATTCATTCTATGTTATACAGTTTTCCGGCTTTTACGACAATACCACGTGACTGAATGAGACTTCCCGCCTGGGTACATTTATGGAGCGCAGCGGTACGGTTATGTAGAAACAACATTGGTCAGGTACACTTGTGTATACATATATGTACCTCGGGTACATATCTGTAGTACCTGATACGACAACGACCCCATCTGCATTATTTACGCAGTGGCTACGCGTCCGGAACCGGTTGCCTAGCCTCCAGGCTACGCATCCGAACATCCACTCACAGTGATCGCGCGACTCACGTACACGCATGATTGTGCCACAGGCACTTGGAGCGTTTCAACTGTAAACAAACGCCGCCGCCATTGCGCGCACACTGACACATAAATATATAGCAGGTGAGAAAGCGCGATCCCAAAAATTCGCTCGACGCTCGCTGTATTTCTTACGATTTCAACACAAATACACATCAAACAGCTTCCATCTTTGCTGCTAATTGAAGTACAGTGTTCACTTGTTGTAGAAATATTATGTCTCACTTCAAAACATGAACATGAACATGAACAGCGCACCGCCATCCGCCATGTACTTAAGCTTGTTACAATCACGCGCGCAGTGCTAGCGAACGCGAGAATTTCGACAGTCTTTGTGTGATTTCGCGTGACACAGCTCGGTTTTGAAGTGACATAATATTTCTACAACAAGTGAACACTGTACTTCAATTAGCAGCAAAGATGGAAGCTGTTTGATGTGTATTTGTGTTGAAATCGTAAGAAATACAGCGAGCGTCGAGCGAATTTTTGGGATCGCGCTTTCTCACCTGCTATATATTTATGTGTCAGTGTGCGCGCAATGGCGGCGGCGTGTGTTTACAGTTGAAACGCTCCAAGTGCCTGTGGATTGTGCAACTGGACGCTCTGCTGATTGCCGAAAATATACAATATATGCAATGCTGCCGTCTATCCTTTCATCCGTCTTCTCTCGCTCTCTCTCTTTCAGTTTCAAGCACACACACACAAACACACACGCACAGCTCTATCTCTATCACACACACCTCTAGCTCTCTCTCTCTCTCTCTCTCTCTCACACACCTCTAGCTCTCTCTATCTCACACACACACACCTCTAGCTCTCTCTCTCTCTCACACACACACACCTCTAGCTCTCTCTCTCTC
>NW_014577140.1:186525-188252 GCF_000485595.1 Priapulus caudatus | reverse complement strand
ACAACAACAACAACAACAACAACAACAGCAGCAGCAACAACAAATTAACAAAAACAACAACAACAACAACAACAACAACAACAGCAGCAACAACAAATTAACAAAAACAACAATAATAACAACAATAACAACTACAACAACAATAATAATAATTTATTATAACAAATAACTTTTCAAGCTGACGTATCAGCAACTCAAAGGTTCTCCATCCAGGTGGCTGTTCACACTCTTCCAATTTTATCATCCATTACAGTATTATGATAACGGTTTGATCATATATGACATATACGTATACATATATACATACATTATGTTCTTTGTTTATCAAAATCGCGGTACGGCTAACTGGCTCATGAAACACAATCATGCAGGCAGGATAATTAAACAAAGAACTTCGAATTAGTCTAGGCAATACTTGCAATTTTCCAACAATGATCAAATTAAATATTTGTTCTTTTGTGTCTAATTTGAAGCATGTATCTCGAACCGCTTGAACACATGATCATATAGTTTATATGGAAAGTTTACCTTGGAGTTTCCGTCGCTGCAGGTTATCTAATGGATTGAACAACAACCGGAAAGTCTTAATTAAGATGTTATTGATTATGTGGCTATATGACATACCGATGCCATATAATAATAAATAATCTTTCCTCAATTCAGCATGAGAAAAAAAATCGAAATAAGCATTTCAATATCCTTAGCAATTCCATCAATAATGTAGCGGTGGTAATCATAATTCATTTAACTATTTTTGCTAAAGTGATCCGCTTTGCTCCTTGCCACATTCTTTTGAGTTATTCTATTATGTCACATTCAAACCCATTGTGCTTTTCATCTTTACTTTGCATAATTAAAGGACGAATTTTCAATACTCTGGATAATCATTATTATAATCAGCTTTTATATGCAAGCCAGTTGTTCAGGGACGCGTCCGTTGATTCACTTTCGTGCACAGGACAATGTATTGCGCTCATCGGTGTGTTAACCGAGCTTTCGTCGAGATTCAAGATTCAAGATTCAAACTGGTTTATTTGTGCATAAGACATACATAAATACAGAGTACATCGTTATAAAAAAAATAATTACATGTATAAGTACAATTTTAGTCAGAGTGGCGAAGGACACTTAATTAAGTCATCTAGTCTGCCACCCCCAAGTCTGCCACCCCCACTCCCACCATCAACAACTCAACATAAATTTATCAAATTAATAACAATAAAACAACAGCAGGAACGAAGCAAGATTACGCAGAACAAAACACAACAAAATACTTTTTCACATATGTAGGCATAGAGAAATTATCAGAGTAGATGCATTATTATTATATCCATAATAAAGGTATATATATGTACAGGAAGGTTTGCGTACAAAAACACGTAGGTTTGTGTACACGTGACAAAAATAAATAAATTATAAATATATAAATTATATAATAATATAAATAATCAAATCAGTGAAAATGATAGTTTACTGAAGACACAATAACCACATCACAGTCACTGTACAAATACAGCTGACTTCAGTCTAAATAATGATATGTAGACAATACAAAAAGCAATTTTAACGATTTAAAATGTTTATCGTTATATCGTTAACTATTTTTATGGTTTATATAAAAATATATAAGTGAAAAGGATCCACTATACAGAGGCGTGTACAGGGGGGGGTCCAGGGGGTCCGGACCCCCCCCCCCTGCTCGCGCAGAAAACGCACCTGAAGGGGTC
>NW_014577140.1:183844-185568 GCF_000485595.1 Priapulus caudatus | reverse complement strand
ACATTTTTGTTACTGAGAATCATGTATTTCGTTTTTTCACAATTAAGAGATAATCTATTAGCATCTAACCATGCAGTCATTGACGTGTTTAATTTTTCGATTTACATTAATTTCAAGTTCAGTTAAATTTGAACTTGACATAAAAAGATTCGTATCATCAGCAAATAATCTGGAACCAAAATTTGAAGCTAAGGGGAGGTCATTTACATAAATTAGAAAAAGTAGGGGACCAAGAGTTGATCCCTGTGGAACACAGCACGAGATATCAAAAAGATGAGAATATGAGTCATTACCTTGTGACATATTGTTTACGATTTGAGAGATAGCTGTGCAATAGATCCAAGGTTGGACCTCTCACACCATAGTGCTCGAGTTTAAAAAGCAGTATATTATGCTAGACAGTATCAAACGCCTTTGACAAATCAAGAAAGATTCCACACGAATATTTGCCTTCATCTATTGATTTAAGGAGAGTGTCATACAATTCAGAAATTGCCAGTGTAGTTGAATGATTTTTTCTAAATACAAATTGAAAGGGAGAGAATATATCACACTAATTTTGACTAGTAACTGATAGATTCTGTCATAGATTATTTTTTCGAATATGTTGGAAAAGGGTGATAAGAGAGATATCGGGCGATAGTTTGAAAAAATATCGGCCGTGTTCAGGCAAAGTTGCTGGAATACGATGACACACTATAACGCTTGATAGAGCCATCGATATATTGCCAGAACGCTGGAGGCAACGAGCAACCAGTTGCACGACATTAGAGGCACAGAGACTAGAGTAGATGCAATGAAGCACATAGACCGTCCGCGTCAAGCCCCATCGCACAAGTATAAGAGCACACAGAAGAGTGTTTGTGGAAGCTGCGGCACCTTCCACGACCGATCTCAGAGACTGATGTGCCCTGCTTTCGGAACTAAATGCAAAGCATGTGGCAAAAGTAACCGCTGGCGATCTGTATGCCGCTCCTTCAAGACCGCGAACGGAGGGCAAGGATTCAAGCCGAAAACTGGTTATCACCAAACCAAATACTCAAGGCTCAATTACAAACAGGGTATACATAGACTAGCTACTACTATAGCACAGAGCACAGTGATGACTAGCTCCGAGAAACGGTATCGCTAGGGTTAGGATACCGTGTATAGACACTCCGTCGCACAGCCTGGTCGGGCTAAGTGATGACCGGCCAGTTAGCCCTCAACTGTACTTCCACTCACTGCAGATTGACAGTGTAGCTAGGATCTGTCTACGATACACATGCAGGCAGTACTCAAGGTACATGTGGACCGTGGAGGATGCAACATGCCGCTGATATGCAAAATTGACACGGGAGCAGAACGAAACGTTATTCCGATTAGCACGTACAAATATCTGTGTTCAGACCAACACTGCGACTCTAATGGTACACTCATCGGATTAACGCCATCTGACACTAAGCTTACTGCATTTGGAGGTCAATCCATACAGCACTACGGTACATGTATGCTCATCCTCACTCACAATGGATGCTCCAATGCATACCCATTCCATGTAGTTAATGCTGATGGACCAACTATCTTGGGTCTTTCTACATGCCGGGATATGAAGCTAGTTACGCTGAACTACAGCATTACTACGCAACAAGACACGACGGCTACACAGGTGCCTACAGGTGATCGCTGCTGCTAAAGCTGAACTACTGCGTCAACACAAATATTGTTTCGAAGGCATCGGGTGT
>NW_014577140.1:179262-183116 GCF_000485595.1 Priapulus caudatus | reverse complement strand
GAGCTCGCTGTACACAACATTCAATACACCACATGGCAGATTCCATTTTTTGAGGTTTCCTTTCGGATTGATCTGTGCGCAAGATATCTTCCAGAAGAAGGTAGACGAAACCTTCGGGGATTTACCAGGTGTTACTGGGATTGCCAACGATATCATTGTGTATGGTTACAGTAAAAGTAACCATGCATGACAGTAAGCTACGAGCCGTCATGAAGCGCGCAGCTGAAACAGGTCTGTGTTTCAATGCTGATAAGTGCAAAATTCGATGCACAGAGATCACATTTTTTGGCAATATCATCAGCGCCAATGGACTCCGGCCTGATCCTAAGAAGGTCGAAGCAATCAACAGCATGGACCCGTCAAAAAGCCTTGCAGACCTGCAGACCTTCCTTGGCATGATGCAGTTCCTGAGCAGGTTCATACCAAACCTCGCGGAATGCGCAGCCAACCTATGGGATTTAACAAAGAAATCCAGTAAATCCCAGTGGTGCCCAAAGCATCAGGCTGTCGTAGACAGCATCAAAAGCATGATTTCATTGTCTATTCACTACCGTATTTCGACAACACCAACCCGGTGACTATCCAGGTCGACGCCTCGCAACGCGGCCTTGGCGCAGCCCTGATTCAGGACAAGGGCCCAGTCGAGTACAGAAGCAAGCTCCTGTCTGATACAGAGACTCGATACTCCAACATCGAGAGAGAGATGCTAGCCATTGTACATGGTCTTGAGAAATTCCATTACTACGCGTACGGACGACACGTTGTTGTAGAG
This sequence comes from Priapulus caudatus, assembly GCF_000485595.1. Lineage (NCBI taxonomy): Eukaryota > Metazoa > Priapulida > Priapulimorpha > Priapulimorphida > Priapulidae > Priapulus > Priapulus caudatus. The sequence goes on along the minus strand of NW_014577140.1, from coordinate 182,344 downwards.
ACAGATCACAAGCCGCTGGAGGCGATATTCAAGAAACACCTCTCCAGCGTTCTACCTCGTATTTCCAGGATGATGCTCCGAGTAGAGAAGTACGACGTTAAAATTAAGTATGTCCCTGGGAAGGATATTCCACTAGCTGACGCCTTATCGAGAATAAGTCCATGCCCAGGTGACACGGTACAAGGGCTAGATGTTTCTGTTCACGAGCTGCACCTACACTTGAATGCTAGCCCCACACGGATTGAGCAGATCAAGGACGCAACAAGCAAGGATGACGTGTTGCACTCTCTCAGATACCTCATCACACAGGGATGGCCTAGTAATTAGAGATCAGAGTGTCCTACACACCTTCATGCGTATTGGAACTATCGTGACGAACTGACTGTTGCAGACGGAATAGTTCTGAAAAGCACACGCATCGTCATTCCTGCAGCATTACAGCTTGCTGTGCTAGAACAACTGCACTACCAGGGGCGGATCCAGGATTTTTGAAAAGAGGGTGTCCAGGAAGGAATAAAGGGCACTTTTTCCTGCTTACTTTTTCTGGTGTTTTAAAAAGCTGCCGAAGGCCACTTATGGAGGGTTTGGGGGACCTCCCCAAGATTTTTTTTAAAATGGGTGCATTCTGAGAGCATTTGCATGAGCAGTAATTTTGATGTCTAGAATGCAAAAAATTATCAGATCCAGTCCCCCGGACGCCTGCGTACCCATCTTTGCCCATTTCTAAGTTTTTATAACGAATTTACATATATATAAGTAAAGCTTTATCAGAAAAACTAGCGCTAAACAATACGTGACGACAGCGTGTTGTAGAGACAGATCACAAGCCGCTGGAGGCGAAAGTATTCAAAGAAACACCTCCCAGCGTCTACCTTACCCTCGTATTTCCAAGGATGATGCCCGCGTAGAGAATAGCGACGTAATTAAGTATGTCCGCTGTGAAGGAATATTCGCAACTAGCTGAGCGGGCCGGTATCGAGAATGAAGTCCATCACACAGGTGACACCGGGTAACAAGGGCTAGATGTTTCTGTCAACCGGAGGCCTGCACTACAACTGACACCTAGCCCCACAGCGGATTGAGCAAGACTCAAAGGACGCAACAAGCAAGGATGAGCGTGTTGCACTCTCTCAGATACGCTCATCACACACGGGATGGCCTAGTAATTGAGAGATCAGAATGTCCTATCACACCTCATGCGTATTTGGAACTAATCCGTGAACGAACTGACACCTGTTTGCAGAGCTTGAATAGATTCTGAACAGCACTACGCAATCGTCATTCCTGGGCAGGCACTTAGCAGCTTGCTGTGGCAGAACAACTGGCAGCACAGGGGCGGTATCCAGGATTTTTGAAAGACAGGGTGTCAGAAAATAAAAGGGCACTTTTTCATGCTTACTTGTGTTCTGGTGTTTTAAAAAGCTGCCGAAGGCCACTATCGGAGGGCTTTGGGAACTTCCCAAGATTTTTTTAAAAATGGGTGCGATTCTGAGAGCATCTTGCATCGAAAAAGCGCAGGTATTTTGATGTCTAGAATGCAAAAAATTATCAGACTCCGGTCCTCCCGGGCCGGAACGCACTGCGCTAAAACCACATCCTTTGCCATTGTCCTTAAGTTCTTTATAACGAATCTAAATATATAACTATAAGTATAAGCTTTATCAGAAAAAACTAGGCGCTAAAGCAATATTTTTTTATGGAGACAATATAAGAAAAAGTGTGTTGTGTGAGTTGTGTGTGTGTGTGTGTGTGTGTGTGCTGTGTGTGTGTGTGCTGATGTGTGAGTGTGCGTGCGTGCGTGCGTGCGTGTCGTGTGTGATGGCTTTTTTTTTGTTTTTTGTGGTAAAAAGGGGGGTCCGGACGCCGCCTCCGACCCCCCCTCTGGATCCCCCCTGGCACCTCGCCACACCCAAGGTGGCTAGAAAAAATGCAAAACTTTCGTGCCAAAGGATCCGTATTTGGGCAAAAATACTTACAAGAGACATAGAAGAGATGGTCAAGGACTGCCCTCCATAGTCCACACAACCATCCCGAAGGCCAATATGAAAGAAAGCACCTTATGTCACAGGATGATCGCCACCGAGGCCCATGGACACACTGAGACTCCGATTTTGTCTTCTGGAACACACAGCTCTACTTGCTGGTCTCAGACACTTATAGCAATTTTCATCTTGGTCAGAAAGTTTGACAACATTCGTCTTGCAACACAACATTCGGCTGCTACATGAAGTATTGATCGTTTGAGGAGTATGGGAATTCCGAGGGGCAAGCGTCGTTAGCAGGCAGCGAATACACAGTTTACCTCCAGCTCTAAAATTCCAGAATTCAGTGAGACCTAAACGGATTTGTCGACGCATGTTACTCCGCCCCGCCCCCCTCACTTGATACTGCCCTGGTATTAAACTAATTACCAAACTACTGGATGACACAACTAATATGTCCTATTTTTTTTTCCATATTTTTAGGGCCCAAAACACCTTTTTCTGGAATCTAGAACATTGTAGTCTCTTCTGTAATGCAGGAATTTACCTGCCCCTCCCACAAGTTCACTACTACCCACAGGCAAATGGTTTTATAGACGAGGGACCTGTGCAAACTGTCAAAGCTCTGCTGGCACCGAAAATGAAGAGTCGAATCACAGACCTACATTGCCTATGCTGTGCCCATAAGAAGCACAACGGCATTCAGCATAACATTCCATCCGCCAGCAAGAACTGCTCTACTCAAGAGTCCTACCGCAGACCAAATCTTCCAGGCAAACGCGATTGTCAGCCAGTGAGGCGCACTCAGACCGTGCCTAGTCGATGTCGGAAACTAAACTTTGCGAACGAATACAAGAGAAGAGCAGGAGAAACAGATAATAGCAGTTATGACAAGCTCCATCTAAGACATTCACTATATTCAGTGTCCCACACCAGGTGAATCTGTACGTGTACTAGAATCCCCCGACAGCCATCGCTGGGAACCTGGAGTGGTGAAGAACCACTGACATAAATTCGCTCGCTATGTGTGGCGACAATGGAAGCGAACGCGCCAGATTCAAGGCGCGGAATCGCGGCGCAATTGAGCCCTACAGCCGAGA
>NW_014577140.1:167593-179237 GCF_000485595.1 Priapulus caudatus | reverse complement strand
ATATTTTTCATGAGACAATATTAAGAGAAGTCTGTGTGTGTGTGCGCGCGCGCGTGGGCTGTGTGTGTGTGTGTGTGTGCGTCAGCGTTGCGTGCGTGGCGCTGCATGCGTTGGTGATGTGTGTTGATCTGTGTGTACTGTGTGTGTGTAGTGCGTGCGGCGTGCGTGTGTGCGGTGGCTGTGCGTGCGCGCGCGCGTGCGTGATGTGTGTATGATCTTTTTACCTTTTTTTTGTGTAAATAAGGGGGGGGGGTTCGCGACCCTCGAACCCCCCCTCTTGGATCCGCCCCCTGCACACACCACACACACACACACCCACACACACACACACACACACACACGCCACGCGCATATACACACACACAACACACACAACACACACACACACACACACACACACACACACACACCACACACACACCGCCCGGTACATACATTTATAATGCATACTAACATTGCACGCACATGGCCCAATTTGACAACGTACGTTTGGCACGTGCCGTAGCCATGCACTGCCTAGCGGGGTCTGGGGGCATTCCCCCAGAAAATTTTGAAATATTTAAGCCATTTTGGGCCAAATATTTGAGGCCGTTTGGGGGGGGGCGACCGCCCCCACCGCCCCCCTGGCTGACGCGCCTGGCCGGAACGTACCCTGCGGTTACGGTTCGGTATACCGGAACCTACCCTGGTAACTATCTTGATATGGTTAGGGTTAGGGAGTAGGCGTAGGGCGACTCCCTAGACTCGTTAGATATTATACAGTATACTTATTACTCGGCCATATTAAGATAGTTACCTGGGTACGGTCCGGTATACCGGAACGTACCTGGTAACTTCTAATATGCGACCGTACCATCGCCACTCCGACTATTATTATAAGTCTAACGAGTCTAGGCGAGCTCGCCTACGGCCTATGGTGTGTATTCTGTTTCAGTAATTCGATTCCATCATTCTCGTGAACTCGAGATGTATTCGTATTGCCATCAGTCCGATGCGTGAATCGAATGATTCGATGCGCTGAATCGAATGGATTTCGCATGCGTGAATCGAATGATGCATTCGAATCATTCGATTCACGGCATCGAATCATTCCATTCACGCATCGAATCATTCGATTCACGCCATCGAATCATTGATTCACGCATCGAATCATTCGCATGCGTGGAATCGCAATGATGCATCGAATCATTCGCGATTCGCGCATCGATATCATTCGGATTCACGGCATCGAATGATGACCATCGAATGGTTCGATGCCTGTGAATCGGAGATGATTCGAATGCGGAATTCCAAATCGATTCGATGCGTGATCGAATGATGCATCGAATCTTCGATTCGCGCATCGAATCATTCGATTCACGCCATCGAATGCATGGGCATCGAACTCATTACGCATTCAGCCATCGGAATCAGTCGCATGCCATCATTCGATGCGGGAATCGCCAATGATTCGGCCATGCGCGAATCGAAATGATTCGAATGCCATCATTCGATCTCACGCATCGAATCATTCCGATTCACGCATCGAATCATTCGATTCACGCATCGAATCATTCGATTCACGCATCGAATCATTCGATCACGCATCGAATCATTCGCGCATTCACGCCCATCGAATGATTCGCATGCATCATTCGATCCAGTGAATCGAATGATTCGCATGCGTGATCGAATGATGCATCGAATCATTCGATTACGCCGCAGCGATCATTCGATTCACGCATCGGAATGATGCACGTCGAATTGATTCGATTGCGCGGGATCGAATGTATTCGATGCCTGTGAATCGAATGATGCGATGCTCTCACACCGCAGTCTCATTCCACGTTCGACCGTTGAATCAAAATTAATATGCGCATTAAATCGAATGTTCATATTGGGGGATAAATCGAAGTTATATGTGATTAAATCGAATCGCTTATATGCCGATAAAAGCAACCATACAACAAAAATCGAATTATGCACCAAACAACATCGCCATATACGCCTTACTTCCTTAACCCTAACCCCATTAATCATATCAAAATAGTTTACCAGGCGGCTAACGATTCGGTATACCGCGACCGTACCCAGGGTACGTTCGGCCAGTACCCAGGAGACAGAGACCCTATGAGCATTAGTTAGTATGGCTGATGGCTCGTGACAGTCAGATATGCGGGTAGCCGTTAACTTAGGTTACGCACTACGCAGTTTTCTCTGACCAAAACCTAGCTCTAGTACATAGAGTATTAGCCCTCGCCTCCGCGCAGTCTATTTTTTACGGGTTAATGGGGTTTTTATAATAAGGATCTGAATAAAAACACACGAGATTGCCCCACCGGCCTAAATCTGAAAAATCCAACGTTTTGCTAGCCCTAATCAAACTGCTGACTTATTATTATGTTGAATTCAACAAACCCAGCAGCCTCAGCGATCTACCTCACATTCCCTACCACCATACGTAATAGCGTGCATTATTTTACCATACACTTTCACAAGTTTATTTTAAACAAAAATACTGTTTGTAACCTGCGCATCGCCAGTCCATCGGTAACTAAAAAACTCCATGAATAACTGAAATATATATCTAGGATAGCATTTAAAGTTCAGTGAACGTTTGGACAATTGCGATCCGAGATATATAAGCCGTGTACGCTCTAGGTTTTACTGACTTCATGTGTAACTGCGTTACTTGTAAAACCCCTGCTATATATTGCTATTTATTATCTGTGTGTTATATGTAGTCGCTTCTAAGCTGAACATTGATAAATTCTAGTTATTTTATGATCTATGATATAGGACAATATAGCCTAATTTCAATCTCAAAAACTGCGTGCAGTTGAGCGTAGCAAATTTCTGGCTTACAAAACAGACTTACTAGTATGTAAGGCTTAAAAATTGTGACTATAGTGGTAGCACATGCTTGCTTAGCCAATTTTCATTTTGCTACAAACCATTTTCACACCCGACAGTCCATATCTGGGTATCCGGCCGAGGAAAGCTTCAGCAGCGGCCAGGCAGATATCGCATCAGAGCATGCACCAGTGCTCCCATCGCCTGATCCTCTGCCTGATGAGAGCATATCGCAGGAACGCACTTCACCTCCAGCTACCCCGATTCGTCGATCAGCCAGAAAAGTGAAGCCACCTGAAAGATTAGACTTATGAACATTTTCTGTAGAGCGATATCATTGTTTTTACACAGTACTGTATTCGTGAAAGTTGAATTCAATTTTATAGTGCAGTAAGAAAGAAGGGGATGTCATAGTTATGTTACATGTCACGATAGATGGCAGCACTGGTTGGGAAGTGATGCACGTGTGGTTCTGCTGATTAAACGTACTTATCACATACTCTACGAGTTCTTTATCTAATTGCATATCCGTAGTACGAAACTACGACAGGTGTTTGGACAGTTGGCTTTGTAGATAGGTATTATTTTAGCAATTTTCAATATATTAGGGAATACACCTCTTGTTACGCAGTCATTAAAAATATCACACAATATGGGAGCAACCTGGGTTTTAGAGATCTTGATAAATTTATTAGGAATATTGTCAGGTCCTGCGGCTTTCTGGATGTCCAGGTTTTTTATGATATCTATAGGTGCGGGCGGAGCTACGTCACAGATCAGTAGTCACGTGACCACCAGCAGAACGCCGGTGAAAACAGCACGATCGCGTCACTGGCGCCCATAGGATTACTGCATAACAATACGAATTATCCGTCATTTGGTTTGGAAGTTATAATAAGTTTTGTTCATGATATTTCTTCTAATATGCCTTACGAGTATATAGATAGCCTTTCTGTAGCTATAATTATGATATTATGTAAGATGATTATACATTTATTTAGACATATATATCATGATTAATATTATGATACATAATATACATAAGATAAATATTTTAAGCTATTCGTATTTGTATTTGTTTGCTTTGCATTCGTTGAATAAAATTACCCCAGGTCTCGTAAAACAAAAACAAAGTCCAATATTACACATGCGCACGCACACACACGCACACGCACACGCACACACAGTGACACACTCACACGCACGCACGCACACCCGCACTCGCGCACACCAGCGTGACACCCACTTCACGCAGCACAGCATACGCAACAACCACAGACAGGCCGGCACACACAATGCCGAAGCAAAGAGGACACACAAACACGACCGCAGGCGCGTACACGCGGCACCGGCACACCGCACACGCCAACACTCAGTGACACATCTCGGATCGCAATACGCTCCACTCAACACCAAACACGCACAGCACACGCACACGCACCATGCACGCACAGCCACTCACATCGGCACACGCAATCACGCTTAAAAAATTAACCCTAATACACCTATTTATAACACTCTAACGATTTTACTTACACGTAATTGTTTCTCGGTATTGATGGTTTTCGTGGTACCAGAGACGTGCCTACTGTCTCTCCGCGGCAGTCCCTAACCTCACCCTACACACAAGTAACACACCCCACACACACTACCACACACGGTGACACAACGCACACCACTATCCACGTCATCTACGCGCACTTTGCACAACACACACGCACTAGCACAACACGCTACACGCATACGCACACGCAACCACAGCGGCCACACAACTAGAAAACACACAGGCAAAAACATCAAAACGATCTAACCGTCGCGAAGGACATCCACAAGTCACCTGGCACGCACGTACCGATCGAAATTCAGTTCGCATCTTCAGTTCCTATCCGCGCAACACGCACGCCCCGCACAGCAGCGACGCACACGCCACGATCACAAGCTGACACAACTCACACGCAACACACTGCACGTACGCACGCACGCACGCACACACAGCATCCAGTATAAATATATAGTACTGTCACGAAATGATTCAGAACAAATAGTGGAGAATTTTGACGCGACCCAAGTGCAGTCCATTTATCCATTTACTCATATTCACTGCAATTTACATTTAAGTGGCCGAGTCAGCCATTAGACTTATCGCGGCCTTCTCTCTGGACTCCTTATGCTATTTTGGGCATCTCAAAAATTCTTTTAATCTGTGAAATATCGACTGCCGTTGACAGTTCTTGTTCTGATCTGCTGACTGATCTTTACTTTTTGTGAGTTAAGTTTTAGATTTGGTAGATTTCACTAGTATGAATATGGGCAGCACTGTGCGCGAGTAAACATGGCCATGCACATTATTACCTGATACAATTTCCCGATCTGTTGTTATTAGTAAAAAATGCGTGGTCAAATTCAGGTTTTGGCTAGTCGCAAGTTATGGCCGTGTTGTTTGTAATTAAAGAATGCACTCATTGGAGTAAGATAATACTTATGGTAGCTTATTAGTAAATTTGTTAAACTGGTTTCATGTTTCAATCTAACATGTTTAAGTTCGATGTTAATACTCACCAGCAACAATAAAGTAGCTACATATCGGAGAAGTATTGAGGTCGCACAAAAAATGACCCTAAAAAATTATGGCAGTCCATTACAAGAGTATGGGGATGAAAAACAATAAAGGATAACGACCAGTATACAAGGAGCAGCGGTGGGACAAAAAATATGGAGAAAAATATATGTTATTTTGACAAAGCTATTGTTTTGACAAATTAATTTTGTAAGTAAGTATTTCACAAGTGTGGCCTCATAACTTGGTGACGCAACTGCTACCAGCAAAAGAAGGGACTGTTATGATGAGATTAGTCCTTCAAGATATAGGTGTCATAGGGAACACAAGGCGTAGTAGAAAATTGCATTTACTTTTACAACGGTGGGAGAGGAAGAGGTAGGGCCTACTACGGATACTGAAAAACATTAATACAGGTAAGGCTATTGGGTTAGATAATATTCCCGCAAAATTTATAAAAGATGGATCAAATGTTATTTGCTCAGCTCTTACACATGTAATCAACATGTCATTCATTCAAGGAAAAATCCCTGATGACATGAAGGCAACAAGGGTCATTCCGAGACATAAAAAGAATAGCAAAACAGAACCCGGAAACTATAGACCTGTGTCTATTTTAAGTGTTATGTCTAAAGTTTTGGAGCGAATAGCCTATAACCAAGTAAAAAAATATTTAATAGAAAATTCCTTACTGTACGAGTTCCAATCTGGCTTTAGATCAAATTTCTCAACTGACACAAGTTTAATCCATCTAGCTAATATTATTCGTAATGAGTCGGACAAAGGAAATCGAACTGGTATGGTTTTATTAGATCTTCAAAAAGCTTTTGATACCGTTGATCATAAAATTCGACTAGCCAAGATAAAAACTATCGGAATGGATATTAGAGCGGTTAAATGGTTCGGTGCTTATCTCACTTGTAGAAGCCAGATAACTGATGTAGGATGTACCTTCTCTAATAAGGACCCTATTGCATGTGAAGTACCACAAGGCTCGATTTTGGGTCCTCTATTATTTCTGATTTATATTAATGACATGGCAAAGGCAGTTAACGTCAAGCTTTTATTATATGCTGACGATTCGGCTTTAGTAGTTACAGAGACAGAGGTACAGGCTATACAGGAAGAATTAAGTAGAGAATTGCATTCCATTAATAAATGGCTCAATGATAATAATTTATCCGTGCATCTTGGAAAAACAGAAAGTATTATTTTTGGAACTAAACACAAACTCAGGGATAATCCAAAACTGGACATCAGATGTAATCAGTAATGGAGTGGCAATTGCACATAAAAATACAGTTAAGTATCTAGGAATAGACTTGGAAGACTCCATGAATGGTGAGGTAACGGGAATTAAGGTTATAAAAAATATTAACAATAGATTGAAATTTCTTTCCAGAAAAGCGAAGTAAAATCCAGTACAGCATGTAAAAGATTACTAGTTTCGGCCCTAATTTAATGTCATTTTGACTATGCAAGCAGTATATGGTACAGCAGTCTCGCAAAGCGCACAAGGGCTAAGCTGCAAGTGTGTCAAAATAAAGCCATTAGATGTGTTCTCAACCTAGGTTCTAGAGCACACATAGGTGCTAGAGAGTTCAAGGCTGTAAATTGGGTACCTGTAGAGTTTAGCTATAGGGTAATGCAACTGAAGGTCAATAAGGTTTTTTAAAATATTACATAATCTCGGCCCACAGTATATGACAGAAGGTTTCATGTTAACGTCAGAAGTCCATAGTTTCAATACAAGAGAAGGTGAGATGTCTATTTTTAAAACCGAGGGTGGGAAAAACGAGAGTGGGAAAAACTCTTTTACTTGTACTGTAATTGAAGCTTGGAACTCTCTACCACAGCAAGTTAGGACAAATTCTGTTTATTCTAGTTTTAAGTATAGTGTTAAGAAATGTCTGATGGAAAAGGAGAGGCAGAGGAGTATGCTTTTCGCTAAAAGAATTAGGTTGAAATTAGGCATAAGAAAATTTGTATCGTCTTCTGAGAATGTACCATTGTATGACCGATTAAAACTACAAATCTTTATATTTCAATAGTTAGTGCTGATAGTAGTGTAATTGTTAGATTCAAGGCATAGCAAAACAAGGACCACAATGTAAATAAGTGTGCTATAGTCATGCTTTTGGGTATATATATCCTTGGTAATTATCCAATTTTATGACTTCAAAATTTTATTGTAAAAGTATCCTATGTATTGTATATGATGAATAATTGCCTAAATAAATAAATTTAAAAAAAAAGTAGGTGGTTTTTATTTTATTAAGTAAAACCAAGATATTTTGTAAATCTTGTTCAATGGGTTCAATATTATGGTTAGGGTGTCTGTAGATAACCCCAATAATGAATGGCTTCTGTCTATTATTAGTACTTATTTCAATCCATGCATAGACATTTAGATCATGTTAGTTTTAATGTTGTATCTGATATTATGTTAAAGTTAAGTCTTTTGTGTATATATATCCCAACACCACCAGCATTTAAATTTGAGTTGCTAGATATGAATGTATAATTTTATATTTTTGTATTGTACGTACTTAGATCATTTAGTTTAGTTTTTTCAGAAATTGCAATAACATCTGGTAGGGTTGGCAGGGATATTAGTAGGTCGTCAAGCTTAGTAGGTCGTAGGTATTCAGCAAACAGTGGCGACATTTGAATCCGACCGGTTTTTCGTTATTAATCGGCCGGACCTTGGCTCGTAGGTGTGGCGCGTCGCGTCACCCATCCCCGGCGCAAGGTGTGACGTGCCACCGTTTGATGAATACAATACTTGTGTAGGGTTTTCTGTAAACTACGAGTGTTGGCATGAATTATAAGAAGGTTCTTAGTTTCTTTAGTCTTGGTAAAGTCAGTAAATTTTTCGTGTTTATAATAGGTACTTGTTCCTTGTAATAGATACTGGTCTGGATCGAATTCATCTTCTCTTGAGAAACAGAGAGCTGGAGATTGAGTTAGGGATGGTAATTGGAGTAATATTATTAGAGATGTATGATTGTCGAATACGTTCAGCAGATCATCGTTATCTAACCCTTGGAAAAGTAGTATATTTTTAAGACAAATATTGCAATGGAAAGTGTCATTAAATAATTGTAGTAGCTGATAATCTGTTAAATTCGGAGTGTATTAGTTGAGTACATTTCAAGTGGCATCAATTCAGGCAGATGTTACATAGAATAGAATTCTGGTTAGATTTACATGCCTTACAGCAAACAACACATGAAAAGCGTGTCATTGAGTAGGTCTGCGACAACACTTGGGCTGTGTTAATATTTTAATTGCGGATTTGGGCGTGCGTGTAGCCTATTTTGGTTAGATCATGGACAGATTTTATGTTTATTGCCTCGGAGGTGTCATTTTTTCATGAAGATTTGACCATGCCGTGTCCATGCATGCATATTTGTATTTTATAGCGAGCTTGCATTGTCTTGTGTGGTAATATAATGACCTGTTGGCTTGGGGCAAGCTTTCGTTGATATAGATTGGGCTTGGTGTTGTAAAGCCTATATCTCTAGCTGTGCCAACATTTCTCCTGGTTGCATAGAACGCGTCACATGCGTAAATGGCTGGGTTCGTGAATCCTGGCAGATTTCACCACTACTCATTATTCAGATATTGACAAGGACACTAAGAGAGGGTGATAGAGTAGATATTAAAGCTGTTATCTGCATAATTGCATACTTGGTGAAGATGAATATTTTGGCTTGCTTATTTAATATGGGCATTATTGTCCGCTAATGGTTTATGTCATTAAGGGCGTTAAACGCGCAATAATCACATGCGTGTTGTTATGAAGCATTAGCATAGGCAGCGTCTATAACACATAGCAATTATGGTGATGATGATGATGATGGTGATGATGATGACGACGATGACGACGACGATGACGATGATGATAGTAATGATGCTGATAATAATAATAATAATAATAATAATAATAATAACAACAACAACAACGTTTATATAAAAACAACTTTTTATTATGTTTCATTTCTTTCCCTTGTTGATATTGGCATCGCCGTCGTGATTTAAAAAAAAAAAACAGCAAAGCTCGCCGTCATTATCCATCCTGATAAACATTGTCAAGAGTCCATAATCGAGACTCTCTATTATGACTCTATTATGACTAGAGACTCTCTATTATGACTCTATTATGACTAGAGACTCTCTATTATGGACTCTTGATACTGTCCAAATTACATTAGGGACGTTGTATGTGTGATCAAAATTTCTCGTCAAAAGCGCAACTCGGTGTCTCAGCGTACCAGCGCAACGCCATATTGCTTTGTAGCAAAGGCATTCATCCGAAAGTTTGCGGGCATTCATTACGAGTTCTAACATGTACACCGAAAATATGGCAAATTAATAATCGTCTAGTTATTATGTATTCAGCCCTCTCCCACAAACAATTCCTCCATTCTTCTTGTCCGCTCAACTGCATCATCTACTTTTCTAATTTTACAATAGAAATCCATTATCTAGTCAGCGCGCCTGAATGCGGTAAGTCGTCAGATCTCATCGCTGTGTCAGTGCGTTTACGGAGAGACGATATACCCTCTCATTGTGCATATAATTGAAACCCGCGTTATTACCAAGGATGAAGCCCGCTCTCGAATTGATTTAAATACTTGTAATCGCACATTACAAAGCGATGCAAGGTGTTCACAGATGTTTCTGATGAGCGCCGACAGTTTAATAATTTTTTAGGAACAACAAGTGAGCTATTAATAATAATAATAATAATAATAATAAGTAATAATAATATAATATAATAAATAGTAATATATATTAATAATATAATAATAATAAATAATAATAATAAACAAATATATATAGTATATGTATATAATAATAATAAGTGAATAATAATAATAATAATAATAATAATAATAATAATAATAATAATAATAATAATAGTAAGTGATTAATAATAAGCGATTATAAGACAGCATTACAACAGCATTCTCGCAGCACGGTATATCGCGTATTGTTTTTACGCTTCCGGACGAGGTGTTAACACTAAATTCCCTCTCGATGGCGGCAATTAAACAGCTCCCTTAGGGGGAGAGATAATGTTACAGTGGGCAACTGACGGACGAGTTTCAGAGAACTTCTACGTGTGCCGATGGCCCGATGGAATAATTATATGATCCAAACTATTGCGGTGTTGCGGGAATTCACCAACATATGTATTATAATGGCGGTAATTTGTCGTGATTGGGTATGGCGGGAGAGGCGGGAGGAGGGCAGGAATGGGAGTCGCCGACGTCGTGCGTGCGTCTTGCCCTGCGTCTCCGGCGTGAAAAGAAACATGTTAATGTAATCGTGAAGAGAATGGCTCTGGCGGGAATATTGAGCGTGCGCTGCATCTCGCGCGTCGTGATCGAACGTCTGCTGGCATTATCAGCGACGTGCCGACATGCCGCGTGCCGACGTCGTGCATGCAGCAGCAGGACGCCACCGTCGGTATTCCCCGATCAACGTCGCGCGGAGAACAACGCCGACGACAGCAGTGCGTGCGTGTGTAATTCATTGGTTGGCGGCTGCGAGCGAGCGCGTAAACCACGCAGGCAGGCAGCTACTGCGAGTACGGAGAGCGCAGGCGTAGATAAAGTTAACACTCCCTGTAGCTGCACGGTGATCGGGAGTAGGAAAATCGAGGCAAGGTCGACCGGGAAGTTTCTAGGCTTTGCCTCGCACGTTGGCATTCGTGCGCGCGGCCGGTGTTTGCGACGTAGCAGAATGCCGGCTATGCTGAGGACGCGCCAGTGAAACATTTTGACAAACTGAGTTGTGACGCCGACGCCCGCCGTGCGATATACGCGACACTTGCCGAGCGTACGTCAGCTGGTTCAGCGATATATCGATTCTCGCCGCTATAGCGTTCATCTATCAACCTTATATATTATGTCTTACGTGTGTGCACGTGGCGGCTGAAATCTCGTACGCATGGAGGATTAACAGTTTAAATAATTTCATCGAACGCAAAAATACGCAGTGACCTTCTCTATAGATAGAGTGGCGGCGCGTTTCATGTTCGTCATTATAAACAAAACAAGAAGAGTTGTCTGTTGCACGGGAACCCACACGCAGCGATTTAGTCAAGTATTGAAGATGGCCGTTTAAAAACGTATGGCCAAAGGCCGACGCACAGACACTATACCGTCTAAGGCAGCAGCCGCATTGCAGGTGCGACAGGCTACTTCATTAACAAACGCATATATACTTATCTATACAAATATA
>NW_014577140.1:156295-167564 GCF_000485595.1 Priapulus caudatus | reverse complement strand
ATATATATATATATATATATATATATATATATATATATATATATACATATACATGTATATATACATATACGTGTATATATAGATAGTATCCGCATGCAAATAACACGGGCGACAGCTATGCTGCTGACAACGCGTGGATAAGTGCGTGCGTGCGCAACAGCTCTATATTTGTAGACGCGGCATCTGCAAGCTACGGCGCTCGTACAGTCCGGTGAAGCCAGCCCACGCGTGTGAGCGATGAACGTGGTGCACCAGAGTCAGAAGTCCGGGGCAGGAAACGGAAGATCGGACGCCGCCAAAAAACGCGAACAGGTATTTAAGTCTTTTGTCCTTTGGCCAACTAGCGATAGTTCGCAGTTACGTTCCGTTGCCTAGATATCCATTTATATTCTCTTAGTCGTTACCACTGGCGTCATAGAAACACACGGATTATCAAGTATACAGTAGTCCGTAAAATAACAAGGGGCGAAAAGGTTCAATATTAGATATAATATATGCCATTCGTGCAAGCATATATTAAGCACGTCTCATTTTCCCACCCGTTTCTGTTGTGTACGTGCACGAACACGGGAGCTGGATAACTGTCCAGGAATTGTTAGCGCTATGCAAATAAATTTTGCAAACATCTACATTGCAGTTGTCTAGTTAGTTCAAATCGAGGGGTGAAAACCGCAGATATTCGCGAAGCGAATATGCTAGAACGAAGCCATCGACATCTGTCGGCCCTCAGTGTTGTTTATACACACGCAATGTTACGCGAAGAAAAGTCGCAAGTCTATATTCAGCTGTGCACGGCTAGCAAGTGGCGACGGCAATACACACATAATCATCAGGTTTTTCGGCCATGAGTGGCACCGGCGATGCATTATGCGGTGGTTTCTCGCGTAATCAGTGTCAAAGATAGCCTAGAATACATGTGAGCGTGCACGTGGATGTGCGTGCGTGCGCGCGTGTGTGTTGTGTAAAGGTCTCGTGTTTACAGTGCATCGTAGCATTGCGTATACATCTCAGCTGATTACATACAATCTTCTGGCTATCCCAGGTTTTGTCTTTGTCACGCGCTGTGCCAAACCTAACTAATTACAACTGAAAAATTAAACAAACAAATATTTTTTCACGAGTTTGAGCGCACGTGTGTGGGAGAAGGTGATTCCATTCTTGTACGCTCGCCATTGCTAGTCTATTGCGTATATTTGAAAACAGTACCCACTGTATGAACTAGCAGTGCACTCCAAAACAGTTAATGCGTTTTTAGCTTTACTAAGTGTACAAAAACAGCACGTGTGTGGTTCACACGTACGGGTATCCTATGTGGTTCGAAAGCTGTACAACACATCCACGCTCGTTAGCAAATCCATGTATTCGGTGCATTATTTTGAAGTCTACTGGTCAAGAATTGGAACAGAGTGTTTTCTAAAGCGATATATGAAAACAGATTTCGTTTCAGAGCGGAAGCTCGCTGCTTAGATCTAGTACTAAACAGCGCCTCCCCCTAGTTCTAGGCTGCCTGCTACTGTCCCGGTTGTCCACTGTTCTACATTGCTAAGAGGGGGATTTCCTTAGTATCAAATTACTTCGTACTCAGTATATCCAGAGAAACCGAGGTGAGTTTTAGCCGGCTGCTTTGATCTGTCTCTCACCGTCTTACAAGAGGTCGAATTAAATTCGCGTGTCGACAGTTAGCTTCTTAAGTTTTTTACTATTTAAGCTTACCGTATAATGGTGTACCTCGTGCGTACGTACTTAATGCAGACGACATAGCCGCAGCTGTGATGTTCCCAAGGCATCTATTGACCGCGACGATAATAAACAATTAGATTGCGTGTCATCAATCTGATAAAAGATGACACGCTATAGAATTGATTAAGCTCATATACATTATGAACAAGAGCATATATCAAACGTTTCTACGAGTATATGATACGGATAGAGTTGAAATATCTGACGGTTAGGCAAGCTTGACTGACGTCATACCGTAGAAACCGCCACACATAGGACGAGTAACTGACTTCTACACTCGTGTCAAATTCGTCCTTTTCACATATATGTTACGAAATTTCTAGAATATCCCATAGATGTTGCAGATGGGTATTTAGAGCGGAACAGAGGGCTGACACTAAACAGACCATGCTCATGCTAGCTTCCGTCAACAGATCAGACAGATGCCTCGTGGGTTGTAGACAGTGGCGTAGACAGGTACTCAGTTGTGCGGAGAGGGGATGATTTCACTGTTACTTCCATCGCAAAGCATACGAAGAGTGTGTGCGCGTAGTCTACACGGCAAATGCCTTGGCGCGAAGCCCTTAATGGGTGGGGTCCATGGGCCCGCTCTAGGGCCCCTGGACTTAAGAGGCCCCCAGGGCCTCTGCCCCTGACGGGGTGCAGGGGCAGAGCCCTTGCCCGGAATCCAGGGGGCGAAGCCCCCGGAAAATCTTGGATTTTAGCAATTCAGAACTTTCAAGATGGCCGTTTTTGAGGGAATTGAAAAAAATTGTAATTGTAAGTGAAATATTTGTGAATTCTAGGGTTATTTTTTTCTTTGAATCCCAGAGGTTTAATAACACGCACTCCCCCTCCACACACACAACCAGTGGCGAATCCAGAAGTGAATTCTAGTGGAGGGGGCGAATCATGCGAGCTCAAGGGCCCGAAGCGCCCGATGGGAGAAGGGGTGTCCCCCTCCCACTGTGTGGAATTGTTAAAAAGTTGCAATCTAAAAGCAATCAATTTTGGACATCTTTATCATAATGTATCAGGTGATTTTTCCTCCTTCCTGGGGGTGTCCCCTTCATGTTTGGGGGGGGGCGGCCCGGGGGCCCTCCCCCGGAAATCTTGTTGAAAATTACACATCTTAGATGCAATTTCCTGCACTCTGAGGCACCATTATTAAACGATCTTCATCACAATAATATCACTGTTGAGTTAAGTATTTTTTTTATCTTTGGGGACACCAAAGACTAAAATACTTACTAATAAATCTGTGCTATGTACATGTCCTCACTGGGGTTACCAGTGCACACTTACCTATGCTAAAATACCCTTACCCGACCGCCCCCTGTGCCGCCCCCCCCCCGGATTCGCCACTGACAACTACAGCACTGGAATCTCCCCGGAAATTTTGATAAAACGTATATTTTACTGAGAACCAGATTTTAACCAAAAAATGCATATTTTTACCTCTTATACAAAATCGGGAATATACGTGTCGGGTCTCAGCACCCCATCCCCCCCAAAAAAGTGTGATAAAATTAAATTGTTCCCATTCAATCCCCGTGAAAATTCAATATCCCAACTCTCAATAGGTCTATTCTAATTTTGAATAAAGCAGGGAGTTAACTTTCGTAAGAAGTGATAAGACGTGATTTTAGCAATTTTGAAAAAAATCGTATATGGGGAATGCGTTCAAAATTAACCGTCTGAGTTTCAGTAAAATAATGTCATTCTTGGAATGAGTTACAGACATTTTACAGTAGATGTATGTCACTTTCTATTTGTGTAATAATACAAGGATGTATAATTAGAATAGTATGAATAGCGATGACGGATTTGTAGATAATTGTTCAGTATTTATTGCCTGTAAAATATGAAATTTTCCCCCATTTTCCCCCTGAAAGTAGGGGGGATGATTGTACACGCCATCCAACACCTCAATAAGGGGGGGGGGGATACATCTCTCCCCCCACTATCTACGCCCCTGGCTGTAGGCGTTGCTGCATGACTTTCATTACCCGACAGTAATATTCTCGGATTCCTACACGCCGCGAGCAAGTATAACAAGGTTACGTAAAGCAATCGCTTTCAGCTCAGTGTGTCCGTTCTACGTAGTATTTACGAGCGTTTGTGCTCGGACAACCGTTAGTCATTGATTGCGCGCGCCCTGCGTGAAAGCGGGTGCCCATATTGAATGCATGGTGAACACGAATCAGTTCCGAATAAAGCAGCATATTCGAAAGCGCAGTCGTCATTAGCTGGACTGACCACATCATTGTGAGACAATATCCCCATCGATTTAGATTTGCTATGTTATCAAGAAACCACAAAACGACTATCTGACACGCGAAATCTCATGATTGACCTACATAAGGTGATGAAAGCGAGAGGGAATGCAAGTTGATTCTACTACCTTCAGGAAATAGGTCAATTTGTAACGTCGAGACTATGTCGATACTTTCGTAAGTTTGATCGTATTCCGTCATATACAGTCGCATGACACAATGGGCATTTTATTCTTTCTATTCATAATTTTATATGCGTTTGATTGCCGACTGTACAGTACGTATTGCCAAATACCGCACGCATATAAAAATAATTTTCCTAGGAGACCGAAACGGGCATTACACAGAATATATATACTGGTATACCTATACTATTATATATATATTATAACTGCGAGGCTACGCCTATCGGATGACGACGCTATATGCGCAGGATAGGCTCCCTTGGCAAGAATGTCCTGGTTTGACTCGACGGCAGCTTAGCTTGCAGACGGGCCGCAGAGGAAAATTTGTGCTTGATTGCCATGCTTGGGCTATAGTAAGCCTATGGGGTTTGTGACTAGCTTGGGTAGAGCAAGATGTCGATGTTTAGTTTTTTAGCCGAAAGGCCACTGCAGGATGGTCACAGCCAAGCTTTTTTTGCGCTGCGACTCATGCCGTTCCTTTTACGTCCATGGGTTGTCTAGTATTACTGATGAGACGGCACGCGGCCATTTCAAGTAGTCATCGAGCCATCGTGGGGGGGGAGATAGGAGATTCACGATGTCATCCATGTGAGAGCTAGGTTTTTTTTTTTTACACTTGAAAATTCCAACGTGCCGGCGGAGCCGTTTGACTCACAGTCATTAATCTTTATATTAACTCAGCTTATACTATATTATATATATTACTATACATGCACTTCTTCTCTGATTCGGTGTAGTTTTGTTTGGGTAATACAGCATCTTCTACATATAGTGCTGGATCATGAATCTCTCATTCAGCTTATTATCGTCAAAAATCGTTAGACTGGACAAGAGTTTTAAGCCGGAAAATGTTAAGAACAGTGATATTTCTACGTAACTTCATACTGAATTCGCAGCTATCAAACTCCACTATTAGCATCATATAGCGTGATATAAAGGCCATATATAGTGTGGGAGTATATATATATGCACTACTGTTATTAATATAGTAAAAATATGTGTTAGTGACGCAACGAAAATGTAATATTCCTAACTGAATCCGCACCCTTCAAGCTTTAGCATGGCAGAGCATTATGCTAGGATGCGAGATATAGTGTATAAGTGAGAGTGGGAGAGAGAGGAGTAAGAAGAGAAGATTGAGAGAAAGAAAGGAAAGCACACAGTAGAGAGGATGAGAGAGAGAGAGAGAGAGAGAGAGGGAGAGAGAGAGAGAGAGAGGAGAGAGAGAGAGAAAGAGAGATTGATAGAAAACAGCAAAGCTACATAGAGAATTAGATAGGAGGCATATAGGAACAGGACTATAGGGGGCGAATGATGAGGCTTCGAAAGAGCAACATAGGGTACAGTTAAATATAAGCCATGATCAGGATATATAGTACGGTTAATGCTGATCAGATGCCTGGAGAGGAGAAGAAGAGAATGGAATATAAAAGCGTGAGTCACGTTCACAGCAATTGGCGAAAAATCGCGCGGTATAGACTGATTCGCCGATGACTTAGCGCCTTCTAACCAGCACCTAATGGCTTCTCTAACGCTAGGACTTAGCTACTTGGTCAATGAAGAACTATAGAAAGAGATATTAGTTTATTGCCCAAGTGAATACTGGGGTCACTGAGTGCAAACAAAAGATCAAATATCAGGTCCAGCGCGCTAAGGCAGACGAAAATACACAACTGGTTTAGGGTGGTTTGCCATAGCAATAACGACACTGAGTGAAACCCAACTAACAAAAAACAGAACACCCGCAAAGCTATAAAACACAAGGTGGTGCCCACATGTATAATGCCGCCCACTGATAGGCTGGCCAAAGATGCCCTGGAGTGCGACATCACTTATCACTCATTATTATTAATCACTTCTCATTAATCACAATAATTGTTGTTTATATCAAGGGAAGTATACCGCCGATACTTGAGTTCAGTGTGGTCCAACGCTGGTTATTAAGTAATGTTATCAAGCCGAGTATTTTTTAATTAAAACTCAGAAGACCGATATTTAGTTCCGGTGCAGTTTCGGATATGTAGTTTATATAAGAATGATGGATTCCCCTCGAAGTACAGCCAAGCTATTTAGCACTTCATTAGGTCTGTTTCGGAGCAGTAGCTTCCCTATAGTAATAGCATTTCTCCTTAATGCAAACAGGAAGTTAGTTGAGCTTGAGAAATGTTAGTCATACTCTAGCAATAATGCCACTTTCGTTCAAATCGATTGATGGCTAGTGGAAAATCATTGTTTCTGTTTTCTGCCTTTAATCTCACTCACTATATTTAAAGGTGCGCTTTCTCTAAATTTGTAGCAAATTTCTGCAATAAATCACACGCAAATTCGAATATCTAACTAACTAACTTAACCTGATCTGAACGCAAGCCTTTTCGACGTAAAATGTTTATCAAGTGTACATTATTTTTCTTTTATCGAAACCCGATTGTTACTGAAGAAACCGAGTAAGGTAGCCATGACCATGAATGAATTAAATAATATTTTCCCGATTGCATATTTGCTTGTAAAATTTAGGGATGACACATTTTAATCGCACTCTTTGTTTTTCGGCACCGACTGAGCATTGTTAGATGTTGCATGTGGCCACCAACATATTTTGTTAATCCGACTGACAGAATGTCGCCGACGCTGTTTCAGGATTATTTTTCGGGTTGGCCGTGAGCGTGTAGTAGCGTTTAGCGTTGTTTCAAAGTGGCCGTGAACTCCGAAGACGCACACGAGTACTTGAGAATGCTAGTAATCTACGAAACGCTGTACAATATATAATTGACGGGTGCTAGAAAGGCAGTATATATCCTGTGTCATAAGTGTTTTTTACGATTTTATGAGAAATTAGCTTCTTTATCTATGAGAATCTATTACAAATGCTATTTCCAATATTTATTAGATTGGGGCACGTGACTACTGCAATACGCCGCACTCCAGGAATATTAACAGGAGTGTATAATATAGAGATTATTCTATTCTATATTATACACTCCTGAAATTAATACAGTTCGTCGATGCTACTCCTATTCGTCGATTCTCTTGTTACTGGCTGTATACCCCAAGTTACGACACAACCCGGGTTACGTAAAAATCGCGTATATGTAATTTATAAATTATGATGACTTTACTCGCGATATACGTTCTCACGTAATTTTTCTAAAGAATGAGTTGGTTTTCTACACAAAATATGGCGTGCTCATTTGGCGTAAATAAAATCTATGTACACGTAATAAATGTACAGCAGGTTGGCAGCACGTCACGCAGGTTGTGTTTGATACGTGTTATCAGAGGTTAATAATGACAAAGGTTATTATTACAATTATTAATGACTATATTGCATTATTATTTATTTATTATAATCCGATATTGCAATATTACATTATATGTGTTATTACAATTAATGATGACAATTTGTCATCACAATATCGTAATAATATTAGTAGGGAAAGTGGCTTTAGAATGAGAGTTATTGAGAGGGATGGGAAGGGGCGTTATTACTAGCTGGTAGAGATGATACCGGAGATTGTTGCCAGACATATATATGGGGATAAGCGTATGTATCGGTGCGCGCGCACGCGTGTATGTGCATGCACGCGTGCGAATGCGCGCGTGCACACGAGTGAACTTTTAGCTAGACTGGTTCGTTAGTTTTCGAATCTCGTTTTATCTGTTCAGTGCGCGTTGCGGTTCTTTCCAGTCGCTTGTCTGTTTGTTTATCATGTTCGGGATACGATGGGAACATTAATGTTTCGCGCAGAAATGCTTTAGGTATATTACTGCAAGGTCTAAGTTTACCCTATACTAAATCATAAGGAAAAAATATGCGTGTGATGTACGAATGAACGCAATTAAGTTTAAAATAAAACTCAAAGCTTTGTCGAAGTTGTATTTGATATTTGATACAAACTTCTAATAGTATATGTTTTGCTCATGCATAGTATATAAAGATTATTAATATCATTATTATTATTACTATTATTATTAAAACAATCGCACACTGAAAATTTGTTTTCATGGTTCACGTCCCCAACGTTGAGGCTCAGTCTACTCGGGTGCAGGGCTCTGCCGCCTCGGTTGGGAAGCCGTGATCCTCTGACTCCCTCTGGGTCCACTCCTGGGCGCTTACACGCAACTAGAGTAGGCCTATACTGGACACGGACGGTAGTAGACTGATTACAGAAACACGCACCCGCAACCAAACTGACATGAACAGTAATTAAATAGTCATTATATGCTTTTAAAATGTTTACTTGCACGCGTAGGTTTCCTTTTATACGTCTTTTAGGTGAATAATTTTTGCGTAGAAACGTATTTCCAATTATATAATAGCTGTTAATACCCCCTATATAGTCAAATATAGATTTTCCTACTAATATCATTACGATATTGTGTTACATAATTAAATAGTCATTATATGCTTTTAAAATGTTTACTTGCACGCGTAGGTTTTCCTTTATACGTCTTTTAGCTGAATAATTTTTGCGTAGAAACGTATTTCCAATTATATAATAGCTGTCAATTACTACCCCCTATATAGTCAAATATAGATTTCCCTACTAATATTATTACGATATTGTGTTACTTAATTAAATAGTCATTATATGCTTTTAAAATGTTTACTTGCACGCGTAGGTTTCCTTTTATACATCTTTTAGCTGAATAATTTTTGCGTAGAAACGTATTTCCAATTATATAATAGCTGTCAATAGGAAAACGTGATTTACATTTTCGCGTTACGGTTTTTTTTTGGAACGCATTACATACGTAACGCGAGGTTTGACTGTACCGTTCTTTATAGAAGCACAACTTCTAGATACATAACATAAATAGACTCATTCCGGTTCAAGCTAACTGTAATAGGAATATCGGTTAAAATAATCCAACAATGACATGTGAAATCAATCTGAGCAGCGATTGTATATGGTCTAGGAACGCTCTAGTGACAACATTGCATATCCACTGACCGTGTGGATCCAAGTAGGACCTCTAAACTCACACCGGCATACTGATGTCACGCAATACTAACAAGCCAATGAAGTCATACATGGCGATAGGTTCTATAACACGAATCCAACGAATACAAACATCCCTCATAGGCGGCAACATCACACTAGGTAACGGTCTGTCCACTCGATCAATCAGTGGCGTAGCCAGGATTTTTTTATCAGGGGGGCCAAAAACAGCGAACTGCGCAATATAGTGGATGACTTCATATTTAAATGGTTCCTCCGCCTCCATCTCTGCACCCTACGCTCCCCCACCTCTTAGCTCTGCAATCTTTGTTTTGGGCGCCATTCGAAAAGGTGACATTTTTGTTCGTTGTTTACTGTTCCAAGATATGTAACTGTTCAGTGGCGGATCCAGGATTCCAAAGAAAGGGGAGGGGGATGAAAACAGGCGGGGGATAGGGGTCCTTCCACAGAAAATTTTGAAAATGTAGATCGCAGGAGATGGTATTTGAGGCACTTTTGAGTACATGTACAGCCATCATTCTGACTACGACAATTTTCATTTTAGTAGAACAATTCTTATTTTTTATATTTTTTTAACTTTTGGATCAACAAGGGGGGCCTTGGCCCCCTTTACCCCCCCCTATACGCCACTGCGATCAATAAAAACAACAACAACAACAACTATTCATGGGGCTGTGGCACAAATCATCGAAATCCTTGGCAAATCTCTCCCACCCAGTTAATGCACACGGGTATTCGGGAGACGGCTACAGCCGCGATAAAGAAAGACGTCGGAATTAAGGTCGGAATTGGGGAGAATTCATATGCAAACAGTAGACACACACCCACAGCAATAATGCACTGTGAATTAACTGTATCATCATCCTCAGCTGCTGCAGTGGCAGTAGCAGCAGCAGTAGCAGCAGCAGCAGCAGCAGCAGTAACAGCAGTAGCAGTAGTAGCAGCAATAGTAGCAACATGCAGCAGCAGTAGCAGCAGTAGCAGTAGTAGCAACATATTTACTGAAAACCTGCTGGAACATTGCGATTACATAAATCGTTAATAATTATATTGCCATGCTTTTCCACATTACATCAAATTATGTCTCGACCTGAGCTAACCCGAGAGTGGCTGTGAGACTACACATCCATGTAATATACATGAACGTTTCATTGAGCTACATCATAACGGCACACCACGTATCGCTTTGCTTTTCTAAATTCAACACATGAAATTATATACTGTAAAATGAAACCTTTTAAAAACACGAGTCATTCTACTAGCTTTCTGAATAAGACATATGCGGGTGAATATATGCGGGTGTATGTGTATACTATCTGAGTTACGTATACGAAATATTGGCGTAGACGAGAATATTTCTAGTGAAAATTAGTAAATGATTATAAATTTTTCTAGGGGTATGTCGCATTGTCATCCAGGAACACTTTGTGCCAGCGTCTATATAGGTGATCGAGCCTGTTATTACTATCAAATTTCAATTGACAATTAACTTGCGATACCTTATCAAAATTTAAAATATCTAACAGAGGAATTCTTCGCTGTTAGGAAGATTTTCATCACTCTTCTGTCTACCACGCACAGAAGAAAGGGAATTAAGGATAAAGCCACTGTACAGCTGAATATGATTAAGAGTTTTTAATTATCCGTGTAATTTTTAACGGCTCAGTTAATTACGCAGGAGACCGAAAATACGGCCAAAGCTACAGACCAAGGGTTCACCGCATTTAACCTGTTTTAAGTGGCGTATTCTTTTAGTTGGTCGTACTCCCGAAATAGATTTTGGGAAGAAATCTTTTTATTTCTATTTTTGGCAGACAGTATACTATGTACTAAGGAGGAAGGCTTAGCTGTGAGATTACGGCTGTGAGATTGCCTATTAGGCAGGACTGTATAGAACATATAGCATGCCACATAATGACCATTAACATATTGGGAATAATTGAAGAGTAAACTGCCTATAAGCATGGTTGATTATGCTTCCGTTATTAACATATAATATATGCACAATATATATAAATAAATAAATAAATATATATATAAAAATATACGCATATATATTTGTTCAGCTTCGCATTGATCGCAGCACACACACACACACACACACACACACACACACACACACACACAC
>NW_014577140.1:130790-149970 GCF_000485595.1 Priapulus caudatus | reverse complement strand
ATATGTATAGTGAGTGATACACAAGCTCGCTCTTTCCCTAGAGGGGCGTGTACAGGATTTGTACCAGGGGGGTCTAACCGTAACCCAAACTTGCGAGCACGCGAAGAGGGGGTCTGGGGTTTTTTGAAATTTGAACCCCTTAGATGCGTTTTCTGCGCGAGCAGGTGGGGGGGGGTCCGGACCCGCTGGACCACTCCCCTGTACACGCCCCTGCATAAGCGAAATGAAGAACCAACACTGATGTATTGTCATGAATATTTTGACATCATGTTTATGTTTTATTAATGCAGTCGCACAGCGAATTTTTCCAATCAAGCGCACTGTGCACTAAACGACAGTTCAATAAGAAGACTGCTGCTGCATGGCAGAAACTAACATTTTGAACCGCGGTTCAGTTTTTGACAGACTGACTCTCATATCTCTGCGGATGTCAAGGCGGTTACGGGCTTTTGTCTTGATTGTGACCATCGCTGAAAAGCCTGCTTCACACAGGTAGCTGGTTACAAACGTAACTAGAAAGGAAATAGCTTCACGAGCCATAGCCGGGTATGCCTCGCGTATCTGCTGACTGCACCAAAATTCAGTTACTGACGTTGTTTCTAGGAGGCGCTTCAGTGGCTGTTTAGGAATAATATCGCTACTGCCCTGACGCACAGAGGGGTAACCCTACCGCCATAGCCTACCGCGCTCGTGCTGCGGGTACGTATGTCTACTGCTGTGCTGGCACACAAGGGTTCCTCCCCTTTCTCCCTCCGGTCCATGCTGCGTGGGCCCTGCTGCTGCTGCACTGGCTCATTTAGGGTCCCTCCCCCTCCTCCCTGCGGCCCGTGCTGCTGCGTGGGCCTCGCTGCTGCTGCTGCGCTGGCACGCGGAGGGTACCACTTGGGGTCGCTTGCTTGCCTCGACCGAAAACCATGATTTGTTGGCACTGTCGATAGAGATGCCTGAATCACCCGCTGATTATTATATAGCACTACTTTTTTTAACTGGTCTAAGAGGCTTCCCAGGTACCCCCTGTGGTGTTCGCTGGTACACCCAGGGTGTACTAGTACCCCCGGCTGGGAACCAGGGCCCTAGAATATCACCATGCAAGAAGTCGAATTCGGAATTGCCCATTTATAGCATAGCCGTAGACATTGTCATGTAAAAATCCAACATTATAGTGGCAAAATACGGGGCCTGCCAACAGAAGTTATTAGAGTTCTCGTTATTTCACGCGTGGTGCAGACGCGGCCTATCCAACATAAGAGTTGAGATAAAAACGCCTGCGTTATTCGCTCTTGCCTCACATTCGAGTTTCTTGCGCGCAGGCGTTGAGTAAAGACTGGAACTTCTAGTTACCTCCGCGCAACGGAGTTGCAGGGAGGTAATGTAATCGCTCTCGTGTGTGTGTTCGTGTGTGTGTTCGTGTGTGTGTTCGTGTGTGTGTTCGTGTGTGTGTTCGTGTGTGTGTTCGTGTGTGTGTTCGTGTGTGTGTTCGTGTGTGTGTTCGTGTGTGTGTTCGTGTGTGTGTTCGTGTGTGTGTTCGTGTGTGTGTTCGTGTGTGTGTGTAGCCAGCAGCGAGCCAGCTGTTATACACACGCTCAACCGATCGATCGATTCAGCACCAGCTCGCCTGAGGGCGTCCAGGTGTCCAGTCAGCAGCAGCTTGCCTTAGGGCGTCCAGTCAGCAGCAGCCAGCAGCGAGCCAGCTGTTATACACACGCTCAACCGATCGATCGATTCAGCACCAGCTCGCCTTAGGGCGTCCAGTCAGCAGCAGCTCGCCTTAGGACGTCCAGTCAGCAGCAGCCAGCAACGAGCCAGCTGTTATACACATGTATACATGTTACACGCTCGCGGAGGTATGCACTCTCTTTGAGTGCCCTCTGTCTAGTTTACAGAGCAATCGATATCAGCATAACCGCGCGCGAAGGTAAATATGATGCAGTAGGAATATGTACTAATTTTAGTAAACGCGACTATAATGTAGCTAAAATTAAAGCAAATTAAACATGGTTGCGTATTTTTTGCATCTCGATACCTACACATTCTACGTATAACTTTTATGGTTATTTGTTTATTTATAAATTTTGCGAGTATTGACGAGGTCGTTTGTGGATTTATCATTAATTGCAGTGGAAAGTGAGGCATGGTAAAAATAAGCAATAAATAATCCGCTAAGCGAATATGGCGCGTTACGAATGTGGTCAATACATCTGCCATAAACTGTAAAAGCTATTAATATTCGGTACTGGTGCATGAAAAATGCTCATAGCACATATTTGGATATATAACGGCCGAATATTTGGGCTGATGTAGGATGCCGCCCAAAGAATTAATTGACACCCGAGACATTTAGTGATGTATTGCCGGTGTGGTTAATTAGAATTTAAGCGCTGTACGCATGCTGTGTACCCGTGATACGAGGACAACAATGCCAGCGTGAAACAATAGAGCATTCCCGTCAATCCCCCCGTAAAGATGTCTGCGTGATAACATGTGAAGCGCAGAAATAATTATAGAACAGGCCGGTTGAGTAGATAGCGGGGTGTTACAGGGTATTAGGAGCGGTTTAGCCAAAAAAAATGCACGTATTAACTGATGGTAAGGAATAGATAACGACGAGACAATTTTACAGTCTGGGTTTCGAGTAAAACGTGTTATGTGCCGGAAATTCACGTCGGGTGGGTGAAGTGGGAAAAGTTATGCGCATATCGGGAAGATATCGAAGATTTTTGCCGATTTGTGTTCTTGCACAGTATTCTGGTTGAGTTCTAATACGGCATTGATTCGGACGTATTAACATTTGGGAAGCTGCACAACGTGATATTGCTACTATTTCGTCCAGTTTTGGTGTATTTCAGCGGTAGTTTTAGTCAATAACTACACGTCACGTATACGTGAAGAAATAATCTATAATGTGTATAAATTGAAATTAGCAATTTTTTCTGGTGGTAAGTAAACGCAGGGAGCATGACGCACAAGCATCGGTGGTCAAGATGGGGAAGGACGTGGCAAAGATAATAGGCAGTGAGTCCCAACCCTCTGCAATGATGACGAGTTTCGCTACAGAACTCGTTTGTCGTTTTTTATGACTTATTAACTTCGTAATTTTCGTTTGTATGTTGCGCTTGAGAGAGCGGCAATCAACATAAAAAATCTCAACTGTGCTAATTACTAACCAACTAGATATCATTAACAAACTTTATTAAAACTATTTTAACATCACCACGCAGCTGGCATGCCAGGCTCGCAACTACTTGTTTCCACTTTAAACTATAATGACAGAGACTGACGTACACCTATCCCCTGACTGTGACTAAACCATGTTGGGACGAGTAGCAGCATGTTTTTCCCCTTTGCCATGAATGTCATAGAGCTCTCGTTCTATTCGCTGAGCTCTGGATCTCTTCAACCATTACTGAAGGCATACCTCTGAAGGGATTTACATGCGTAAGTGAGGCTAGAAGGCGCCCGGGACATTTTCATATTATAATGTAACACAGGTAACAGATAACACACACACACAGGCTTCTGAATTATACGAAATCTTGTGTTTCAAGCACGGATCAAAGACTGCATTATATATATAAAATGAAGATCTCGCTGAAAAGTTAAAATACGAAACTATAGATATAATATTTTCATATTTCTAGTGGCGTCCTTTCGTAACGTGTACCTCATACGCACCGCAGCCGGTTCCCGGTGTTAATATGAATAAATTAGCCTATGGAGGCTGTATGAAACCATGTGGAGAATGGTGGCGAATAACGATGTGTCGGTGGATACACGGGACGCGAGCTCACTGCGTGTACTAATACAGTAATACTATAGCTGCGGCTAACAACGAACTTCTATTTATCCGTGTCTGCTCTATTTTCTTGAAGTGCTATCAGTAACTGGCAGAACGTCGTCGGATGACATCGTTGTATATGTGATGTCCGCAGATTATGCTACAGTTTCTAAATGCAATTTGGAGCGCGATCCGCATAGCGGTTACACTGAAACGTCAAACCCTCTCGACGTTGGAACTGTGAGGTTCTCTCCTTATATACTATAATAATATAACATATACTATAATAATATAACATATACTATAATAATATAACATATACTACATTAATATAACAAATGTGACGCGCGTGAAAGCACTTCGAATGAGCGGTTTCTGTCGCTTGTTTTCTAAACAACACCATGGGTGAGAAGGAAGTAGTGTCTGCTGCCTTTGCCAAATGGTTGGGTGTTATGTTCTATAACTAACGCTCACTACATGGCATGGCACAACGATGCGTCTGAACCTGGTGATCTCACTAGTCACACGTGGTGACATTACGAGTCAACAGCTTAATCAAGTGGCGCCGGATAACGCGTTATTAGCGTGTGCGTCTTGGGACTCTGCACTGTAACTGCTTCCACGCAAACATAGCAGATAGGTGAACTACCCTTTAGCGCGTGAAATCCGTACCAGTGTTTGTGCCGATTTGCTGTACAGCTGCTACCCAGAACTTCTGCTGTGCTGCGTGAATTATATTTGAATCTATATTTTTTTGAAAAGCGCCTAATTTAGAAAACAAACAGTGGCAAATAAGTACGATCTACTCTTCCCAATGCATTTACCGCGTCCATATCTACACTGAGTATATTAATTCCATGCTTTTTATTATATACTATATATAATATATATATACTATACTAAATATAATATATAATATAAATATATATATAATACTATATATTATACTATAGGCCTATATATATATATATCATATCAGGAGTAGATAATAGGGAAGGAGTGTGACTTCAATAAACAAGGGAAATTCGTCATTTACTAGCCTTATAATACCTACGATTTACTACGCGTAACTCATCCAACTTGAGCTCAAATCGGACACAGTACATTCGCCTAGCATCGTGCGAAATCGTTTCCTCGTTTACACCCGCAATCCGGAGATACATACTAAAACGTACGACACGATTTTCCATTCTGTTGCCAATAAACTCGATGCGTTCAGAGCCTAATTAATCTTAAATCTAGATTAAATCTAAATTAAATCTGCTTAAATTTGAAACAAAAGGCAGCTACTAACGCTCGGCGATGCGGTGTGACTCGCTGGGAGATTGGACATCGACGCAACACTTGGCGAGATAACCTTTGACCCGACATACAGCTACATATGATATACCGGCATACCGGAATACAGCTGGTATGCCCCCACGCACGCACGCCCACCGCAATCAGCAGCAATCTCCCAGCGAGCCACACCGCATCGCTGAGCGTTTAGTAGCTGCCTTTTGTTTCAAATTAGGTTCTGAACGCATCGAGTTTTCTGGCAACAGAATGAAAAATCGTGTCGTACGTTTTAGTATGTATCTCCGATTGCGGGTGTATACAAGGAAACAATTTCGCACGATGCTAGGCGAATGTACTGTGTACGATTTGAGCTCAAGTTGGATGAGTTACGCGTAGTAAATCGTAGGTATTATAAGGCTAGTAAATGACGAATTTCCCTTGTTTATTGAAGTCACACTCCTTCCCTATTATCTACTCCTGATATATATATATATATATATACATACATAATATATAGATAATATAAGGTTTTTACTATAACATTTCTCTAACCGCTGCATTAATGAAGTACACCGTACGAGGCTATATAGAGTACAATATAGCCTATATATAGCAATATAGCAAGATACCAATGTAGCATATAGCGGCAAAACATGGGTATTATTAACATTCAATATCTATTTAATAAATAAATAAATATAACAATAAGTGTCCGCAGGGGAGGCTTTCTGAATCGACTGAACACGCCAGCCACTTGTACTGTAGAACAGAGGCGTTTTACTGTATGTGTCCATGTAAGGACACGGCTGGTAAATCTACATGTTTTTAGAATTCAACCCCGTTTGAGCATTTATTGTTTAAATCACACGACATCACCACGCTTAAAAGTCATTGTAACACGATATTACACAAAGGCAACACCGCTCTTCCAAATTGTAGGTCTTCCCAAAAACGGATAGAGAATCCGCTGTACATTGAAAATTCATGAACCATTTTTTTACGCGAATTCGACATGTATTGCGTACACGTCGAAAGGAATCTTCATGCAGTCTCGAAAACTTGCGCTTTGTCGGATGACCTATTTTTACGTGTGGCGTCAAGAAATGTTGGTAAAAATGTTAAGCACATGTTTTACAGCTGGTCTGAGACAGGTATCTGTCATGCGATGTCAGACATCTTCTGCCACCGGCTAGCATGCAAATTGGTGTTTACTGGGAATGCCATGGCCTTGACAGCTTGCACGACATTAACCAGAAACCGGCGGCACAGCCGCCACGATTCGTTTGCAGTTCAATGCGAACGTGCACAATAGATGGCGACAGCATCTGAAAATATACCGTGTGCAATCTTTTCTCATCAGAATGTCAGTACTTTATCGATTGCGCTCGTAAA
The DNA here is from genome assembly GCF_000485595.1 of Priapulus caudatus. Taxonomy (NCBI): domain Eukaryota; kingdom Metazoa; phylum Priapulida; class Priapulimorpha; order Priapulimorphida; family Priapulidae; genus Priapulus; species Priapulus caudatus. Next base: position 143,525 of record NW_014577140.1, on the reverse strand, counting down.
CGTTTCACAATACTATGTTCATGCGACGTATCTGCGTTTACTGATCAGCGAGAGTGAATGACACACAATATAAAATATAACAAAGAAATCGGCAGTGCAGTCACTGTGCTCTGATTATCACAACCAGAGCGAAGAGAACGTCTGATTTCCAGTTGGTGGATGCTAGTCCGTGGCGCCCTCTGAAGCCACGCACGTGCCTTCATCCACAACAGCAAACAGCTGAGTACCGGTAGCATGCAGGCGTGCCACCAGTGGTTCCCGTGTAACTCCTCCGTTGCTGGGTTAAGGCGTGAAGTGGATCTCACGTACTCGTTATAGAGCACGCGCCGATAACAAGTCGCTACTCTGCCTTTGGTGTGAATAATGGACTCTGGATCGTACGGCAGCAGTGCCGGTTCATTCGACGATGAAGATGCGGACAAAGCAGAGGTGAGAAAAGTTTTATATGTATATGTATACACATAAGCACGCGGTGTATATATTTTTACTTATACTTGTGTAATGGAGTGTGACAGGAACACGGCATTTCGATAGTATAAATCCTAGGTATAAATCCATATAGGTAGATGTGAATCCATCTATAAAAATTAATTAAATAAGCATTAAATGAATGAGTCAACAAACGAACGAATGAATAAATGAATTAGTGAATAAATTAATAAACAATCGAACAATCGAACGAACGAATGAAAGAAGGACGCAATGAAGGAAAGAAGAAATAAAAGAAAAAAAGAATAAGAAAACAAGAAATGGATTAATCGATGGATTAATGAATAAACAGATGGATTGATGGATTGATCGATAAACAAATGAATTAGTCGTGAAATGCATGAATGAATGAATAAATGAATGAATGAATGAATGGATAAACGAATGAATGAATGAATGAATGAATGAATGGATAAATGAGTGAATGAATGAATGAATGAATGAATAAATAAATGAATGAATGAATGAATGAATAAATGGATGAAAGAATGAATGAATGAATGAATGAATAAATAAATGAATGAATGAATGAATGAATAAATGAATGAATAAACAAATGAATAAATAAATGAAAAATTAATTAATGAAAATGTTAGTAAATTTACAAATAAGAAACATAAAAAAAATATTTAATGTGAGATGTTGTTTTAACGTGGCACAGTCTTCGATATGAATAAATTAATTAATCGCGATTGTGTTGATCGGTCGTGGTGAATCGTGATTGTATCGCAATTGTCACGTTATCACGGTAACTCCACGAAGCTGATTAGTAGTGAAGTTGTGAGCGCCTAACATGCCAATCAGCACTAAGTTGAGCTATATGGATCTTCCTCTCCCGGGCATTGCAACCGATCGCTCCGTTGCTACGGGGCAATGACACGCTCTGGTTTTGACTGGTTGGTTACAAGTTACGTTCAGTTGGTAACCAAAATAAAGTTTTGCTCGCCTCGCCTTCAGATACATACTGGCATAAGGGATAACTGCGTCTAGTTTTGGTCTGTTAAAAAAAAGCGTCTGGTATCGCTGAAGCGTTCCTGCTCTTTGTATTCCATTCGCGTTCTGATGTATGTCTTATGGTAGCCATCCCAAAATATTCTGACGGTATAATTTGGTTGGTATAGCAGTCAAACATCTGCAAACAGCCGGAGCTGAAAGTAAATCTCGCCAACTGTATTGTATAAATTTTGCCTATAAACCATTCTCAGTGGCAGGCCTGACAGTACAAGCGTGTAGTGATAGGCTTCTTCTCTGTCCGCTACTCTCTACGTTCTCTGGGTATCAACTTCGCAATGCATTTCTGTTTGCTCGTATGTCATCTCAGTATCGCCAATAGAACGGTTGGTTGGAATGCCTTAGTTTAATATATTATCAGGACCCAGAATTCACCGTCTTCTCGTTTGCTACCACTAGTTATATAACCGGTGCTTTCTTTGTCTTGAAACGGATCTTGTCAACCATAAAGAGTGGGAGCTTGCTAAAATCCACTTCGGCAGGAGGATTCCAGTGTCCGCGTCCGTGCTGTGCTTAACTAACAGAACCCAGACGGCTTCACAAGTTTATACAACAGCCGTCTATATAAGCCCCGATCCACGCCGTCATGGGCAGGGCCATTAGCGCCTGCATGACACTCGCCCTGGGTCGTTTGCGAATGCATATAGAACATTAGCAGGCGGACTGGTGACTTAAGATGGCTTGGAATATACCATATGTCACTGACTGCTCTACGCTGTAAGCACGTAGCATGCGTTTGGTTGGACAGCCCATGGTTAACAAATGATATCATAGCGAGAGAACTAGTATATGCTAGCTATATATAACTGTTATATATATATATATATATATATATATATATATAACTGTAATCGCATACACGTCAGCGTCGTGTAGACATATGGCGTAGGAATGATATATATTTACACAAATACTTGCGTCACATGATGAAATTTATACATATACTTATAAACTAGCTGGAACCCTAAGCATCAGCAGGATATATAATGCTAATTCTCTTGTTTGGTGTTATTCCTGTAATTTTTACCGATTGCATTGTCGTATAATGCATCGAATTGACATGCTTAGGCGATGAAGCTCAAATGTGTAAAATCACAACTATTAAATATAAAGCAGGAGTAAATAATCTTAAAATTATTTCTCTTCTACTTTAGGATTATTTACTCCTGATATAAAGGCTTATATTTAACAGCGTCAGTTAGCTGTTGCTAAATACCTCCTACGCCCAAGAAAGGAAATAACTATGAATCCATATTTTCTGCGGTAATATTCTTCTCGTTTTCGCTGTATAGGTTCTTATTTCCTATGCTAGTGTCATATATCGACTAAATAAATTCCTATGCAGTTTAGTTTGATCTATGTAATTCTAAGTCACATTTGATTAGTTATATAACGCAAGGACTGCATGCATGAGATTGATTTTGACTCGTCTTGATTATTGATTTTGACAGATTCAATTTGAATTTTCTTTTCTATTTCCCGACTTCACTGACCGAGTGACAACGCTAAAATGTGTGCCTTACACCCCTAACAGCTGTCTCAAATGTCTGCCTTACACCCCTAACAGCTGTCTCAAATGTCGACGTTGTGTCAAACTGCTTCCCGACATTGTTTAACCACCAAATGGTCATAATGAGCGTGTGTGTTGCGGGTAATTACATTTGCAAGCACTAGAAATTCTATTGGCGTTTTGCGGTGGGCTTCGACAAACTTAGACGAACATGTGTGGCCGCTGTATGCCAGACGGACGTGCCAGAGTTAGGGAATTTTTTTAGAACGAAGTGGTTAGCATAGGAATGGTCTTAAAAACCCAGGGAAATACGACAAAAGCTAAGACAGCACGAGCTAAATTTTAGGCGAAAGAATACGATACATTTCTTCCGATCGATAGAACACATGGTTTTAGAATTCAAAGAGGAAAGCTCCGAAGTTTTGGGTATCAATGACGGAGGAGAAGCGAGATGTATGTTGGCTGTTAGATGAAGAGAACCCTAGCACGAAGACGCGATGGACGCTCTACAAAACACGCCGAGGCCTTGTATCCAATATGATCTCTATGCCTGTACCAATATGAGGCTACTTGCGCTCAATATGTATGTCATCTTAGAATTTAATATCGGCAAGTAGTGATATTGCAATACCACGTAGCGTGACTATGTGACTTATATATTTCCCGCGGCGCATGTGCCAGATGTGTAACAAATAGGTACTCAATGCTGTCACGATGACAGTATTAGTCACGTTCGTCTTATATTACGCCAATAAAGACAGATCTAGAAGGATCTAGAATGATCTAGAAACCACATCGCGTCGCATACGTATGCTTACAGCACGCACGCGTCGTTTTATTCGTGTGTGGGAGATGCGGCACGAGACACGTCTCATCACGCGCGCACGGTGTGTGTGTGTGTGTGTGTGTGTGTGTGTGTGTGTGTGTGTGCTGTTGCGGTGTGTGTGTGTGTGTTGTGTGTGTGTGTGTGTGTGAGTCGTTGTGGTGTGTGTGTGTGTATGTGTGTGTGTGTGTGTATGGTTGTGTGTGTGTGTGTGTGTGATGTGTGTGTGGTGGTGTGTGGGTGTGTGTGTGTGTGTGGTGTGTGTGTGTATGTGTGTTCACGTTGTGTGTGTGTGTGCGTGCGTGCGTGCCGTGCGTCGTGCGTGCGTTCGCGTTGCGTGCGTGCGGTTGTGGTGGTGCTGGTGTTTGTGTGTGTGTGTGTGTTGTGTGGTGTTGCGTGGCGTGCCGTGCGTTGGAGTGCGTGCGTGCGTGCGGCCGTGCGTGCGTGCGTGCGTATGTGGATAGCGTGCGTGTGTGTGTGGTGGTGTGTGGCGTGGCGGCTGAGCGTCAGCGCGCACGAGGGGCACGCACGGCGCTGCGTGCGTGCAGAAGATGAGCGTAGTGTCAGTAGGGAGGGTGGCGGGTGGCGCAGGCGCACCTAAGGCCGATGCGCTGCAAGTGGTGTGTGTGGTGTGTGTGTGTGTCGGAGTCTGTGTCGGACATCATGGGCTTGTGAGTAGGGTATGTGTGATGTGTGTGTGTGCTGGTGTGTGTGGCTGTGCAAGGCGACAGTTCATACTAGCAAATGATATTGAGGACGGGGTAAAGAATGGCACGCGCGTCTTTACAAAAATAGCAGCAAAATGCGTTTATGAAAACGGTGGCTATTCTTACACACATAGTTCGAAAGCTTTCGTATTCTGCGTCAAGTATTCGACGAGCATGACAGCCAGAGCAATTGAGAGAGATAGAGAGATAGAGATATAGAGAGGTAGACAGATGGACGAAATGAACGGAGAAGAAGCCCAGGACGCCCACCCGCCGCCCGCGCCCGCGCACGGGGACCACACCCGCCACCCGAAACAGCACAACACGACCAGCAACAGACCCAGAAGCGCAAACACAAACTAGACAAAGAGCAGAGGCACGAAGAGAGAGACGAGGAGGCAAACCAGGAAACACAAAGAGAGCGGGGGAGAATAGAAACGAGAGAAATGAGATACACTAACTCATAATCTAATCATAGTTAACATCACCTCACACCTGCTCTATATATAATATATATATATAGAGAAGAGAGAGAGAGAGAGATAGATAGATAATAGATAGATAGATAGATAGATAGATAAGATCGGATAGATAGGATAGATAGATAGATAGATAGATAGTATAGTAGAATTAGATCAGATAGATAGATAGATAGATACGATAGATAAGATAGAATAGATAGATAGATAGAAGATAAGATAGATAGATAGATAGATAGATAGATACAGATAGATATGATAGATCAGATAGATGATAGAAGATAGATAGATAGCATAGATAGATAGATAGATAGATAGATAGATAGATAGATAGATAGATAGATGAGATAGATAGAATAGATAGCAGATAGATAGATAGACTGGGTAGGTCAGGTAGGTAGTAGGTAGATAGATAGATAAGATAGAAGATACCGATAGATAGATTAGATAGATAGATAGATAGATAGAAGATAGATAGAATAGATAGATTAGATACGATAAGATAGATAGATAGATAGATAGATAGATAGATAGATAGATAGCGGGGATAGATAACTAGATAAATAGATAGATAGATAGATAGATAGATAGGATAGACTAGAAGATAGATAGATATGATAGATAGATAGATAGATAGATAGATAGATTAGATAGATAGATAGATAGATAGAAGATACGATAGATTAATAATAGATAGATAGATCGATAAATAGATAGATAGATAGAATAAGATAGATAGATAGATAGATTAGATAGATAGATACGTAGATTAGATAGATAGATAGATAGATAGATATCTAGTATAGATAGATAGGATAGATAGATAGATAGATAGAAGACAGACAGAAAGATTAGATAGATAGATAGATAGTAGAATAGATAGAATAGATAGATAGATAATAGATAGATAGATACGATAGATAGATAGATAGATAGATAGATAGATAGATAATAGATAGATAGATAGATAGATAGATAGATAGATAGACAGACAGACAGATAGATAGATAGATAGATAGATAGATAGATAAATCGAGAGAGAGTGTGGGAGAGGGAAAGAGAGAGATAGCGAGAGAGAGAGAGAAGAGGAAGAGAGAGAGAGAGAGAGGAGAGAGAGAGAGAGGGCGCGAGCGAATGCCGGTTCCTTCGCTTATTTACTTACGGCATCGTATTGGTTCGATATGCGAAAAAATCCTTTGCTACAAATGAAAGACCATATCCCACGTCAAGCGGACCATGCTCAAGATAGATAATTTAAAAACGGCGACTCTATCAAATGGCGATAGATGTTTGCTTAAGGGAGCATCAACAGTCCAGTGTCGCTGGAGAATTTGCTACAGTGCACTGTCCGCTCGTCCCGCCGTCCGCCTGTATGCCCATATGTACAGCCGATACGTACGGTTTTCCATTTTTTCTCGTCGAGCGTAAAAAAGTCAATTAATTCAAAGGCGTTTGGAAATATTCGCGATCATGACGCCGAGCATGGTAAACTGCCGGAACGTCAGTAACTGGTTATGGTGTATTCAGCGATGACGTCAATCCGCAAGTAAGAAATTAATGCAACTGCCTGTCTGCGGTAGGAGCCAGCACACAGCTATATTATGTTTCAGAACTTAGGAATACAAGGCATGTGCTGGGCTGCGATGCACAAGACTTTGCATTTATGCAGTGATGCAGTGATCTATGCAACCATTCGCGCATTTAACCTGCGCTGACATGGAATATAAATGACAAATCAGTGGCACTCTAGCTGCGATACATGCGCTTGCTAATATGTATAATTAAACGGGTGCACATGACTGCAAGTTGATCATATAGCGGATGCATGGCGAATAAGATTTGTTGACGGCGTAAAGTCGAAGCGTAGAGCCAGCCCTCTAGCGGCATGCAAACTGCAGTAAGTACTTTACTTTGAACTTCCGAGAAAAGCCAATCAAGGCAGCACAGGACACGGCCGAGATTCGGCGAACAATTCGTCGCATCCTGAATAAAGTGAGAAGACATTGCGTGTGAGGCGCTAGCACTGTTATCACGCCACCGCCCCGCTATATTCATGCACTATAGGTTTATGGCAAGACTTTATGCACGACGCGGAGGGGCACGCGGGGCGATTCACTGTAATCCAAATAGGCTAACAATCGTGTTGCTTAGCTTTACAGTTATCAGCGGCGGCAGCACTGGCGTTTAATGTTAGAATTCCCGGTGGACCTGTGAGTAAATGCCGCGTGTCCTCACCCGCTGGAGGGCGCATATGCGTCACATTTTTCTTTTATCTATATTATTCTATCTAATCTATCTATCTACTATCTATCTATCTTCTATCTATCTATCTAATTATGTATATATCTATTATCTATCTATCTATCTATGCTATCTACTATGCTATCTATCTATCTATCTATCTATCTATCTATCTATCTATCTATCTATCTTATCTATCATGCTATCTATCTATCTAATCTATCTATCTATCTATCTATGCTATGCATCTATCTATCTATCTATCTATCTATCTCTCTATCTATCCTATCTATCTATCTATCATATCTATCTATCTATCTATCTATCTATCTATCTATCTATCTATCTATCTAATCCTATCTATCTATCTATCTTATCTATCGCTATCTATCTATCTACCCTACTCTATCTATCTATCCTATTACCTCTATCTATCTATCTATTATCTATCTAATCTAATCTCATCTATCTATCTATCTATCTATTATCTATCTTCTATCTATCTATCTATCTATCTAAGTCTATCTATTCTATGCTATCTATCTACTATGCTATCTATCTATCTATCTGATCTATCTATCTAATTCTATCTATCTATCTATCTTATCGTTCTATCTATTCTATCTACTCTATCTACTCTATCTGTCTATCTCTGCCCATCATCTTCGTCCACCCTCTCCCTCTTTGTCGCGCTCACGGTATACATAATTTCAAGAGCTAATAATACCTTAGAGTGGTACAAATCGGACAAAACGGGAAATAGTGCTATTTCACGACAACAGTTATTCTAACTTTGCTCTGCGAGTCTATAATATTTCATGTATCTGCATTCAGCAGAATTGATCTTTGCTCGGGGTCTATAAACACGGAAGACGCACAACCGTTCCGTCGAGTGAACGAGTAACTTCATGAACGCGTACATCCCACACTCAGGTCGGAGAATATCGGCTCCTAAAATCGCTCCGGACCGTATCCACCACCATGCACGCAAATCAGAGAAGCAACAGGGAGCGCCTCGAGAAATCCACTGTCTAGTCCGGCCATCTTCAACGCGTCTAATGCATTTACGGCTATCGGTTTCCGTCACCAGCAGGGGAGATGAGGGATAGAGGTGGTGCTCAGGGGATACAGAAGGAGACAGCGAGGTAGGTGGCTATGGATTGACGCTTGAGCGGGCTTGATCAATCTGATGGTCACAGTGCCCAATATTTGTCAGCTCTTACTAGCTGCGTTGTAGAGACTTAATTAAAAAAACATTGCCGGCTCCATCATCGAACACGGGACATTAGCCGTGGATAGGACGAGATAAGGGGACAAATAAGGGCATAGGCGATGCCCCCGCAAAGTCACCTCCACCCTGCAGCCCTGGACGCCGAAAATCATTCATAAAATTATGGGCGAAAACCAACTCTCACGAGCACGCTTTTTAGCGCGCGTGAAGGATGGGACAGAAGTGGATTACGAGGGCGGCGTTTGAGCCATGTGGGAGGGGAGGTTAGGAGCCGATATCTCCGGCCTAAGGAGTATCGTATGACAACGGTGGTCCTTGTTTTAAGAGAGCAAAGAATTCTGCTTATGCAATACGCATGAAATTCATTATAGACTGCGCAGGCAAAGTAGAATAATGTTGTCGGTGAAATAGCACTATTTCCGCGTTTTTTTCCGTTGTACCTCTAGGTATTATTAGCTCTTGATAATTTATATTTTTCTCGCACCATCAATTAATCTTTTTCGATCTATCTATACTCTTCCTCTTCTTCTCGCTATCTATCTTATTCTTTCTCTCTCACCCTGTCTTTGCCCTCTCTCTATCTAGTACCTTGCTCGTCTGCATCCTATCCTCAAGGGACTTCTCCACCAAGGTCAATTAACAGGGAACCAACGTTAGTATTTTTTTCCGACTATAACGTGCGTCTATATGTCAATCATATTATAGTTGTATAACTCGTATGAGTGCGAGGCAGTGATGTATCGGTTTAGCGTAATCTGTGCCGACGATGTGGATGGCCGGTGGAATGCGAGTAACGGCAACGTCGACGATGGTTCAAGAGATGATACTACAACGCAGAATACACATTCATCGGGAAGTGTTTCTAGGACGATACGATATCGAGGGTAATTTATCAAGGACGATGACAGTGAGTTGTGTGGAGTAGGGTGGTCGGGATAGGTATAGCGTAGCACGCGTCCTGGAATGAAGAACGAGGAACAGCGTTTTGTGTGTGTGCGTGCGCGTGTCCTGCACGTACGCTTCTATGTGTGTTCGAGACAGAGAGATAGAAAGAGATAGGATATATATATATATATATATATATAGAGAGAGAGAGAGACAGAGAGAGAGAAAGAGAGAGAGAGAGAGAGAGAGAGAGAGCGAGAGTGAGAAAGAGAGAGAAAGAGAGAGAAAGAGAGAGAGAGAGAGAGCGGGAGAGAGAACGAAAGAGCGAGAGAGAAAGAAAGAGCTAGAGAGAGAGAGAGAGAGAGAGAGAGAGAGAGAGAGAGAGAGAGAGAGAGAGAGAGAGAGAGCGGGAGAGAGAACAAGAGCGAGCAAGAAAGAGAAGATGAAGAAGAAGAAGAAGAAGAAGAAGAAGAAGAAAAAGAAGAGGAAGAAGACAATAAAAGAAGGATGAAGAAGAAGAAGAAGAAGAAGAAGAAAAAGAAGAAGAAGAGGGAGAGAGAATGACAGCGACAGAGAAAAGCGATAAATAAGCGATAAGTTAAATGCTTATGAACGAACATTGAAAAAGCAGAGGGGAGAGACATTGTGGCAGGCTTGTCATAGAAAGATAGTCAGAAACATCAAAAGTTGGCCCGTAAGGGTAGACTAAAAGCGGCGAAAACAGAAACAGACAGGTGATGCGACGAAATATAAAAAAGTAAGTGAATATGACATGTAAAAGCTGACAGACAAAGCTGGGGGAAATCTGTACTGTCACATTCCTCTCGCGGTGCTTCGTACACGGCCGGCAACGTTCACTGTAGAACTCTGCAGGGATCGATTTTGAAGCCTTGCTCAATGCACGCTCTATTCCACCGGGCTTTACTAGAGGCGCCAAGAGAGTTGCTTCTACCCCTTCCCTCTCTCACTCTCTCTCTCTCTCTCTCTCTCTCTCTCTCTTTCACTCACACACACTCCCGAAAGCTATTTTTTGGTCTGTCCCCCCCCTCTCCCTCAAGCCCCTACTCTCGTTCTCTCTGCGTAAACGTTTATTCATGGGAAGAGCTGCTGCCTTGCTAAATACTTCGCGTCACAAAATGGCAATTCTTCGTTATTGTAACTCATGGTAATTTTTTACGCCATCCATAACTTTCAGGGCGACTACTGTATCCTCGTAGGTTAAGCCAAAAGATAAAGCATCAGCTGTATCTTGTCAAGGTCGACATCAGCGATTCGCAGCCCACATACTCTCGCTCCTCCGCGTTTAACCTCTAAATTCGAAAATTTCTGGACACGCGTGTGCGTGCGATAAAAACCTTCCCGCAAAGCATCGCTCTATCGATTCCAACCCGCGCGTATGCTATCCGCCGAGATCTGGATTCCTGTACGATAATTTCAAGTTTCCAATGTGTAAGTGTAGCAGTGGAAAGTGAAGCTCTCATTGATTAAAAAAAAAATCGCCGAGTATACATTGACCGCGCTCACTATTGTATAGCATCCGTCTGTCGTGGCAGTGGAAGGACCGGAGCCATTGATGCAATAATTGTGACGTTTGCGTGATTCTGCCGAGGGATGAAATCCCTTTTTCCGTATTGAGTAAAGAAAAATATGTAAAATACGCAATTGCCACATATTGTACAATACCCATGCCTGCAGCTGTATTCTTATGGTAATGAACACACATTGTAGAAAGATAATAGCTTTTTTCATAGATAAAATCTAGAAGCGAGAATGCGTAACAGAAACTTAAATTAAAAATACTGGTTGAAAATATTGATCGACATTATAAATACGGTATGGAAGGGGGCGCTCAGTAAAACACAAATTTCTCCTTAAAATAAAAAAAAGCGAATCGTTGTATCATCCTGGCATAAGAACCGAATGACCTCGACCTCTATCACGCCGCACGGAATGCAATTCCTTTTTAGTGGACATATATAAAATATACTTGTGCATCTGAAGGCACGGCCCGCTACATTTTCAAGGTTCATTTGACGTGGTATCGATTATTTCTATTCGTTTTCAATGTAAGTAAAATTGGCTTTCGGATTTACTAGAGCGAGGGTTTAGAATCATTGTCGAATGAGGAGTATTGATTTGTGACCGTGCATCTCTCTGGCTGTTCTTGACGCAGAAAGAGAGAGAGAGAGAGAGAGAGAGAGAGAGAGAGAGAGAGAGAGAGAGAGAGAGAGAGAGAGGGCGCGAGCGAATGCCGGTTCCTTCGCTATATTTACCTTACCATCGATTTTCGATAGCGAAAAAATCTTTGCTACAAATGAAAGACAATATCCCACGTCAACGGACCATCTCAAGATAGATAATTTAAAAGCGACTCTATCAAAGGCGATAGATTTTCTTAGTGGACATCAACAGTCCAGTGTCGCTGAGAAATCTGCTACAGTGCACTGTCGCTCGTCCCGCCGTCCGCTGTATGCCCATATGTACAGACCATACGTACGTTTTTCCATTTTTCTCGTCGAGGCTAAAAAGTCAATAATTCCAAGTGTTTGGAAAATATTCGCGATCCATGACGCGAGCATGGTAACTGCCACGTCAGTAAATGGTTATGGTGTATTCCACCGACTGACGTCATCGCAAGTAAGAAATTAATGCAACTGCATGTCTGCGGTAGGACGCCAGCACACAGCTATATATGTTAGAAGCTTAGAATACAAGGCATTGCTGGCTGGATCACAAAGACGTTGCATTTATGCAGTGATGCAGTGCATCTAGCAACATTGGCGCATTTAACTCGTGACAGAATATAAATGACAATATCAGTGCATCTAGCTGCGATACTGCGTTGTAATATGTATAATTAAACGGGTGCACATATTGCAGTTGATCATATAGCGGATGCATGGGAATAAGATTTGTTGAAGGCGTAAAGTCGAACGTAGAGGCAGCTCTACGGGCCATGCAAACTGCAGTACAGTACTTTACTTTGAGACTTTCGAGGAAAACCAATCCAAAGGCAGCACACCGGCCGAGATTCGGCGAACATGTCGCTCCTGAAAAAGGAGAGACATTGCCGTGTGAGCGCTACACTGTTATCACGCCACGCCCACGCTATATTCATGCACATAGGTCTTATGGCAAGACTTATGACGACGCGGAGGTCGGCACGCGGGGCGATCACTGTAATCCAAATAGCTAACAACGTGTTGCTTAGCTTTACATATCAGCGGCGCAGCACTGCGTTTAATTTAGAATTCGCGTGGACTGTGAGTAAATGCCGCGTGTCCTCACCCGCGGTCACTTTTTCTATCTATATATCTATCTATCTATCTATCTATCTATCTATCTATCTATCTATCTAT
>NW_014577140.1:116778-125400 GCF_000485595.1 Priapulus caudatus | reverse complement strand
ACACACACACACACACACACACACACACAAATACACACACACATACGTCACACACAATTTCGTGCTTTGTGTAAATGATTAAACCACGAATACCCTTTTTTCGTTTAAACGTCAAAAATTATCGAAGTTATTCAATTCGTTTGATCAACGCGCGCGAATATTGTTTCGTCCAGGCGGCATCAGCTCGAATGCGAGATTGTCGTCACTATCTGCGCACGCTGCGGACTGATTCACAGATCGCCGACGCCCCGTCACTCTGTTTACTCACGGAATTCGCCCTCGTCGACGATAAAACCGTTTTACCGGCGACGTTTCAATTTCGTAGGCGATGACGTTGCCGCGCATAGAGCATCGAGCTCTCGTATGTAGTAGCTATTCTAGAAGATGCTGCTGAAAGAACGGCCAGGGCGTCTTGGTTTTCCCGCCTTTTCCATGTGCTGCTGTGTGTGTGCCCCCTCCCTCGTCTCTCCGTCCTGTCTTCTCTGGGATTCTGTATTCTAAACTAGTCTTGCCCAGTCATCCGTGTTCGATCGAAATACTGGTCACTAAAATAACGAAATCAAAATGGTCGAAATGAAATAACTGGTGTTCCGTACTTTACCCCCATTGAAGTTAAGCGATATTACAGATAGAGGGAGGGTGCGTTACAATTAGTTAACAACTACATTAGTTAATAATTAATTTTCACGATTACACGTAGAATTTCCCCTCCATTTCCATGCGTAGCTTTCCCCCGTCATATATATTCCGACAACTTTGTTTCCCATCTTATTGCTTATTTGCCTTCCGTTCTTTATTCTCGCGTTAAGGGTGTCTATATTAGCAAGTGGCTTGTGTTGTTCCCTCTCGGTCGCCATAGTCTATGTCCAATCCAACCGATTTGATTTCATCGCTCCAGGTGTGATCTCTCATTAAAGAATCCCTGGTTTCTCATCGCTATGTAGTCTGTCATATCTCAGCATCGGAGGATAACAACTCACTATCTTTTCGTTGCGATAGAATTTCATGTCATATTTTAAAAACGACAGTGTATGCATGTTAGGCTACACCTATTTACCACGATTTCAACAATATATTGTTACAAACATTGTCGTCAGTTCTATACCATTAAAGTTAGGAATGCTAGTAAGATATGTAATGGAGCAACCGTCATCTATTGCTCCATCTCTCAAGAGTTATTGCGTTACTTCTTCTAGTAGTGATTCTCCTTATTATGTTATGTTATTATATATTAGTAGTCCCACCGACAGAAGAGAAAAGTCTAAACACGTTGCTCTAACAGGTTCTACCGGGTCCAATTTATTCTCCCGCATCTTGTGGCATCCACATCTAATGTATTACCGAACCATCGGCCTTCGAGACTCTCTTTATGAGATATGTTTCACTGTATCTATTAATTAACGCAGTGGACGTAACCACGAAACGCCGTCAAGCAGTCCATGACGTTGTTGTAAAGTAAAGTGGTAATAGACGGCTCTGTTATCTGACATCACGTAAGCCTGGTTGAGAGCCCTTCAGCGCTTGGTTATCCGCTGCTTTCAGTCTCGTTAAGATGATTATGTCGGTATTTGTTCCACGTACTAAGACTATCGCGATTTCCACCACTCTCACCCTCATTCACATCGCCACCCTCGATCGATCTTCATTTATTGTTTCGGCATGTTCACTGCATTGCGCTACGCTTCAAACAGTACGTCACGCATTTGCTTTCAGAATACCACTCTGGTATTTAACCTTGTCCTGCTGGTTTCCCATTCACGTTGGTGTTGCCATAAGTTGCCGGGATATCGCATTTCCCTTTAAGTGCTTCCCTTGCTGCTGATATATCTATGCCTTTTGTGAACAGGCTTATGGAATAGATCGATCTTTACCGTGTTCTACTCATCTTTTCAATCTTTTTCCCATTTTTGTCAAAATGTTTTCGTATAGCCTGCTCACTTGGTTGAACCTACCTTGTCTTTGTTTCATGTAGTTCTTTTAAATTTCCTTGAGATGGTGTTACTACTTGTTGATTTTAACTAGATCTCCATCCTATTTTCTTATTCTATTCCTATTCTTATTCCTTATTTCTTATTTCCTATTCTTATTCCTTATTTCTTATTTCCTATTCCTATTTAGAATTGTCGCTCTTCTTTTCTCGCTTGCTCGCGTAGCTCTGTATATCCAGGAAATACGACTCTCGTGTTAAACGATTGGTTGCCATCGTGTGAGATTCTTTTACTTCCTTTCCGTTTTATCGTCCTATTTCTTATCTGCGGCTATTCACAATTGTCATATTTATGTTGTCGATTCCCAACCCGTATAAATTCTGTCACTATACCTTTATTCTCTGCCGCATTCACTCGGGGTTCCTCTTTGTGTAATTGGTTTAATTAAAAAAATAATTGTTTTCGGTGCATGTATTCATCTGCGCTCCCCTGCAGGGAACTAAAGTGGCTACTATGATTAAATTGTTTTCTAGAGAGTGGTGTCTGCGAAACTGTCTCGCTATTTTGATTGATTTCTTCTAGCTTCTAGTATACTCCATATTTTCGCATTATTTGTTCATATCCTAGGTTGACCGAGTTAAATTTTCACGCGCAAATCTAACTGCATGACGCCTGTACGTGGACATCGCATTTTAATTTATGTTGCATACGATACATTGCACTCTATTGTAAAATTGCGTTTACATCTGTAGGTATTGTGGTTTCATGTGATATATCATCGGGAGTATTTCGTTGATTTATGATACTCGACGATGTATACTAAACATGATCCTACAGTTAAACAAATCTGTTTGTCCTCGTGATAGGCACGCAGCGAATCAGAGTCTTTGCTGATTCTTTGGAGAACGATGTATGTGATATATTCTGCGCATGCCCTGTGTGTGTTTTAAGCTCCCCCGGCGAAAGTCTTGTGTGTCGCGGTTAATGTACCGTATCCCCCTGAAACTAAGTACTTCCTTCAGATTGAGTTTCCCCGGGCGGTTTGCTGTCTTATATTCTAAGATGTTTTGCTGCAGACATTGCTGTTTTTACAGCTGCATGCGTGGTACTAGCCATTATTTGTTATCTTTATTGGCATACTAACATTCGATCGTATCACAGTATTCGACCGTATTCACAGTTTACCTACCTCCTTCGATCTTCCCTTCGCACAGTTACTTCTCAATGGCGTGTCGGTTTCCATGTGTCTTTATTGTTTCCGAAATACGTTTCATCCGCTTGGGAGGGGAAATCAGGGCGGCTAAACGTTGGAAGGACTTTGCTCGTCGGCTTTACCTATTTCGGCCCCCACAGGCTGCGTGTTTAGAGTTATACATTCAACCTCATCATAACGTCATAATCGCTCTGTGTCTATTCGAGGCTGAATGTTTATTGTCTATATCCATCACATATATCGACACCAGCTATCGCAAAAGCTTAATGAACCTGCATGCCGGCGCAATAAAATCGGTGGGTGGTTGGCGAAACGCTAATACTCACGCCATAATGAAAACCATGACATATTGCGCACACCAGCAATACCTTGCTAGCGCACAAGCGCACAAGCCCAATATATTGTCGGGCTTTATTTGATATTGGGATGGAATCCAGGCTGCACGAATACGTAAACGGATGGCTCGGTGAATATAAAGTGTTTGAACGTTTAGCGTCAGAACGATGCTATTCCTATCACAGATGGGTGCTGTGGCAAGGAGCGCCGAATCGCAGCACCCAGCAACCATCAACGTTAACTCGCTGCTGGTTCAATTTGTCTGTGAAGCATCTTCAAATTACTTCGACCAATTATCGTTCAATAGTCATTAAAAATGAATCCGAATTAATTGCTGGTTATTTCGTAAAATGTTAAATCGCACATGTCTGCAGGTGTCCATTTTCGAAAAGCTGTATTTATATTGACCTTATTAGGTGCTAAATGCTCAGTATTTAAACGCAGGCAATGCCTCTTGGAATCCGTAAATCACATGATATGCCACATTCATCTGATATGTACGAATGATTATATTGCGATAAAGAAAATGGTCGACTGAGTCATTGTTCTAGTCCCTATCGTTGATTAACACATCTCTCGATCTCTATCTCTCTATCTAGCTCTCTATCTCTCTATCTATTTATCTATCTATCTATCTATCTATCTATCTATCTATCTATTTATCTATTGCCTTCTTCCTCCTCTCACTCCTCCCCTCTCATTCTCTCTGTCTCTCTCTCCCTCTCCCTCTCTAGATCTCTCTCTCTTTCTCTCTGTCTCTCTCTGTCTGTCTGTCTCTCTCTTTCTCGCTCTCTCTCTCTCTCTCTCTGTCTCCCCCTCTCTCTGTGTGTCTCTCTCCGCCTTACGCACACACACACACACACACACACACACACACACACACACACACACACGCCGCATGCACACGCACACGCACACGCATACGCACACGCACACGCACACGCACACGCACACGCACACGCACACGCACGCACGCACGCACGCACACATACACACACCACACTACACACCCGCATGCACACGCACACGCCCAGCACACGCACACCCACACAGCACACGCACACGCACACGCACACGCACACGCGCAGCACACGCACACGCGCAACGCACACCGCGCACGGACCACTCCACGCCACGACCACACACACACACACACACACACACACACTCACACACACACACACACACACACACACACACCACACACACCACACCACACACACCACACACAATATCCGACAAATATACATTTTAGGCGTTTGTCTTATGAACGACGTGCCATCCCTCGGGATACAGAAGCAGCCAATACGTGTACATGGCACACTTAAATAACTATTCATTGCAAAATCGAACGTAAACACGTAAAGCGTGTACGTAAAAAATCGAATTTCCGATTCGAACAATTTTCCGACGCACCATATATTCAATACAACAAGAATATCTCGGCAGACTCAATATAAATACCGATGGCGTTTCTGCTACAGCAACCTCCTTAAAAATCAATTGATTTTGCTTTCAGGGCTTTCGCTTTATTTGCTGTGCGATTGCCATTGCCGGTTGTCGGCACCTTCGGCGGAAAACGACCATGCATTATAATCACCCATATGACGGTCTTTGCATAGTTTTCTCTCACATTGCTTTATAATCATATATAATGTTGCCGCATAACTACTATCTCTTTACTTGCTGTTAGCACGTCCACTGTAGAAGCATTTACGGTTGCTCGTCTGTCGCGCCTTATCTAGCGTTGGCTTCTCCATGGATACTACTATAAAACCCGAGCTACTGTTTATTTACCCGCTCTTGACTAATGCATGCACTGTGGATTTGTCTATTATCGTCATAGCTACTTCCGTCTTATCTACTGCTAGCTTATATACCAGGAGTGAATAAAAACAGACAAAGAAAAAATGTTATTCACTCCTAATGCATACACTGGCCGTATATACGGTTCTCTCGTTTATTGCTTCTCATCTGCGTACTACATAACCTTATGATATGTTAGCTTATCAACTGATACAACATCCTTATTTACTTTATCCTTGTCTGCGATTGTCTACGGAAAATACATCTACTATTATAGTATGTACTGTGGCCTTTTGATTACATAGTATCTATGATCTTGCATTCTTGGTACTCACTAGTTAAATGCACTCCCACAATAATATTATCGGTGCCTTCTACCGGGTCCGTTCTCTAATGACACATTGGTTACAGTGGTTCCCATCTACACGCCTGTTTTACTACCCCGTTCTCTATTACTTATCCTGGCTATATCTTCTGCAACATTCTCGAGTATCCCTCTAGATCCCAGACTCTACTCTCGCCTACTGTATAGCTCTATCTGCGATGCCCTTTATTGTATTCGTTTCTCGTGTTGCAGTACCTACTCGAACTTTCACAGACTTTGCCTTCTATAACAGCCCGTTCTCAGCGGCAGCCATCGCGTGTACAGCCGAATGAATGGCGTCGGCCTGCACGGCAGTGCGATCCTAAGTAGTTTAGCGCGTGTAAAAACGCTGCTAAGAAAGATGAACACAGATATTGATTTTGATGTTGTGTTCACGCGAAGGCGCGCACCCCGTCCGCCGCGCTATCGCAGGACGCCTTGCCTCAGTTTCACTCAGATCTGTCGCAATTCTGGCAGGTTTAACGACGATGGTGGTGGATGCCCGCACTGCGTGTTTCGTGTTCAGTGTGACAATGGTTGGCAGTGTGCATATGTCGCGTATGACCTACTGTCCCGCTTGTACGTTATTGCAGGTCGTTGTTTCGCCTCCCACTGCCTCCCGCTGACAATTAACCGACCTTGGACATCAATTGCTAGTTGCTTGAGTCATCGGGCTGGTCGGGCGACATTAATTGAGTGTCCTATTCGCCACACGTGAACACATTTAGGGATTCACGACGGCTACTCAAAACTGTCGCAAGAGCTAGGACGGAGATGTCTCCTAATATACTTATTAGTCGGTTCGGTCCGAGTGTTCGGCTGCTTCAGTTCAATTCTCCGGCGAGCCTGCGCTGTCATTACGAGCACTACTTTGTGCCCCAGCGGTTTGATAGTGGCGTGGTCATTGTAAGCTGTCTGACTAGCCCAGCATTGGTCCTAACGATTATTGCCATTCGTTCTCCCTGGTGATACTACAATACTGAGGTTTGGTGCTTTGCCCAGGCCTGATAATATATATATATATGTGTGTGTGTGTGTGTGTGTGTGTGTGTGTGTGTGTGTGTGTGTGTGTGTGTGTGTGTGTGTGTGTGTGTGTGTGTGTGTGTGTGTGTGTGTGTGTGTGTGTGTGTGTGTGTGTGTGTGTGTGTGAAATGCGTGTATATATGACGATGTCTATATCTATATCTGTATCTACATCTACATCTGCATAGATCTGCATCTGCATCTGCATCTGCGTCTGCGTCTACGCCTACATCTACATCTACATCTACATCTATATCAATATCTGTATCTTGGGTTGCTACCGTAAGCGCTTGGTCGCAGAGTCTCAATATTAGTGTCAACGTAAACCTGTGCGCGTGGGTGTGTAGTGAACTTGATCGGTTTAGCATGCTCTTGTGTTTGTTGGTTCCAACCAACTATAGACATATTATACATAGCTGTTCATAGAGGGAATTTTATGCGAGCGCGGTTTGCTAGTAATTGTCAGGGGTTGGCCACCATTCGCGGTTAAGACATAATATACGTTCCTTTCCCCAAGCAAAGTGGCTCTGGTGGCTTGTCGTATAAGTGGCTATTGCAGGAGATTTCACGAAATAGATTCTGCCTGCCACTCCAATGAATTGACATATAGTATTTTGTAGAAATGCTAAAACCCTCAAAATTTTGACCGAAGCAATTGTTCGGTTGCATTAGTAAAAGTGGGTGGTCTAACCGCGAAAACGTGCAATAACTCGGCTTTTAGGATTTTTATTATTATTATACCAACCGCAACGAATCAGGGGTTTTATCGTTTCGCATTAAATTCGTGCAGAAGCCCTATATAGCAAAAAAACAAACATGAACACAGTTGCTCTGATTGGAGATAATAAAAAAATTGCATATGTACAATGAGCGTCCGTCTGTCTGTCCCTTGCCTATCCGGCTGTCTGTTCATTCATTAAAACGGTTGTCCGTCTATTTGTCTGTATACTATATTTACCTACATTTATCTATACTTCTTATTTTTATCTCTCTCCCTCTCTTACCCCTTTCCCTCCCCCTCTCTCTCTTATACTCGCTTACTCGCTTGTTCTCGGCACCTTAATTGCGCTCTCGCTCAAGTTCCGTTTTTAGAAAGTTCAAAGCCATGATTTTTTCCCAGTCCACCACACCGGAAATCTTCGACCGGGTACAGTACAGTTAACATCGACGTAATGACCTCAATAACCATCGAAAAACTCTGCGATTTCGGCGAAATCGATACGTTACCTGACCAGTTCAGTCTTGGCCGTTAACCCGTTTTTGAACAGTTTTACAGATCTAATCTGAGTTATATCCAGCCATAGGGTTCTGCGGTGTGTGGCTTCTTATTTATACTTTAAACGTAAACTGGCGCGGGGGTAAGTAGGCTATTGGCATCTGCTACTGGCTAAAACTAATTTCGGCACACGCACACACACAAATACACATACACTCACGCGCACACGCACGTACCCATGCACGTACGCACATACACAAGAATTCACGTACGAACGCATACATTTACGCAGAAGGCTAAACTTGTACGCATCACTGCAGGCTGTCTGCTCCTCTAATTTTGGCATCCACGTCTCCATCGGAACTGCGCCTGGGTAAACACCAGACAACCTATAAAGATGACCGGTTAAAATTCATGAATACTCCGCCATTTTCAGAATTGTGTAAATAAATTTTCCGCTTTAGAATCGATTAACGATGTGTGAGAAGCAATTGTGTATAATTAGAAAAGAAAGAGCGAGTGATTAAAGAAAAGATATAGATAGGGAGATATATAACGAGAGAGGCAATGAGAGAAACATCGAAAAAAAGATACAAAGTCAAAACGCAAGTAAGCAAGCAAGGAAGAGAGAGAGAGAGAGAGAGAGAGCGCGCGCGAGAGAGAGAGAGAGAAGAGAGAAAGAGAGAGAGAGAGAGAAGAGAGAGAGAAAGGAAGAAGCAGAAGAGCGAGCGAGAAA
>NW_014577140.1:96753-111753 GCF_000485595.1 Priapulus caudatus | reverse complement strand
CTTGACAGTGTAATACCAAACGTCATTAGTTTTGTTTACCATCGCGAGTTACACAGTATATATCGGCCATGCGTTTGATGTGACCTCACTTTATTAGGCACATAACTAAGCTTCTGATCCACACTGCAAACGAACCCGTAGTGGAGCCACATGCGCACTGTTCCTTGAGACGCATTAGGCAATAATATACAGTGCGTCTCAAGTAAAAGCAAACTATATCGATGTGCTGTCAAACAACAAGCGACGTTGCCATTTCTGCCGAGACCGGCTTCGTACACAACGGAGCAATTAAATCTCCCAGTGCAATTAATATTCGTATTGAAATGTTTCGAAACAACTGCACTCGATAGAACCATCACTGCGATACTCATGAATATGTTAATGATCCAACCTTTGATCATATAGAGTTGACGGTAGGCTTTATATGTTAGAGAACAAAGCTTTCGAAATTGCATTCAATCGTGATCTAGATCTTGATTAACGCCTTCCTTAATATCGTGCAATTAACATATTTAGAGTAAAATTCAATTTCACTATTAAACTTGATTTGTTATCGTGAAAACAAGTCGAAAACAGTGAAGTCGACTTCTTACGTAACGCCCACGGGCCATAATGTTAAACGCTGCATGAAGAATATCTAAGCCGTTATTATTAAAAAACACCTAGATTAAATTATTACCTATACTATACGGCGTAAATAACATCTAAGTAAGCCGTTCCTATGATATACACCGTAATAAACGTCTAACGCTACCATTAAACTGATCCTATCTTAGATATTGTAAAGCACAACTGTATATTACATAGACAGGAATTATACCTGGAGCCGTTGATTAATGCTGTTTGACAAACCTCGTACGGGATATTGTTGACAGAAATTTGTTAATGAGTATTAGCGATGCTGACCCGCCCAGGCTTCAACGGGATTCTGTAACGCTGTCTTATTTCTGTAGACATACAACAGCATTCTTATCGTCATCATCATCATCATCATTATTATTATCATCATCATCATCATCATCATCATCATCATCCAGGAACTAGTATTTATGCAATCTCTGTCAGCAGAATCCATTGCTGTGAATTAAATGCAATTATGAAACAGATTTTGAAAACTCCGTGGGCAAATGTTGCAAGAATTTTCGTCCTGAAATTTGTAATGACTGAATAAAAAAACTCATTATTTAAATTGAATTAATTAGAAAAGACTATGGAAAATAAGTTGGGGACGCGATCATAATGACGAAGCTTTCCTATACTAATATATTTCACTCGCGCTTGTTTCAGACGATTCCTAACGTGTATCTAGTGGATGCGATCGCAGATGAATGACTACTTATACTTTACGTTTTAACTTATTGATTAGTAATCGATGCATGTTTGAGATACGCGGGCGCGCGTGCTTATGTGCTGCGCTTATGGGCTGTGCGTGTCCGTTAGTGCGCGCACCTGTGTGTATAGCAGTTTGGCAGGTGTGTGGAAGAAATAAAATGGATATTTACAAATAGCCGTTTTGGTATTCACGTTCTGGAATATTACGTAGAGTCGATAATCGTTGATTCTCCGACCGTTGACATGATTAACCCTAATTCGGACAGCCGATTATAGCATTTTCCGCGAACGAACAGCCGAACGAGATAGACATTGCCGAAGACGATGTGCCAAAGTCGAGCCATACTCTTTTCGTACCCTAGTTCTTTATCGCAGAGCGATATAACCTGTTACTTTGATCCATTCTCGGTACGTGCTGCCACCTACTGGTGAAATCCGACGTCATTGTATGCGCCTCGAAGATGATACGCGCTCGTGATATAAGCAAATATCTTAGTCTGGCTGCTATGTTGAAAGTTACAAGTGATAGACAGTATTGAATTGGCACAGTATTGTAGTGCACTTATTGAATACTAAAAAAATGAGCCAATTGCCGGTAGAAAAGTGGAATAGATGATGTAGGCGGACAGGTTTAAATCTATGTGATAACGTATTTCTTTTTCAGTAGTTATGTCGCCGATATCGTAAGAGTAGGAATCAAACTCAATAAATTTAAAAAATATCGCTGGCAACTTTCCAGCTTTTGGATCACAAGATAACACGCATAATGCATCATGCTATATCTTATCTCGCGCAGCGTCATGCACACCTTAAGTATCACGCCTAAAATACGCATAACATGGATATAATTGCTTGTATTTGATAATGTAAATATAAGGGTTACATTACGAATACGCCCGCACGCACATTAACACGCACGCACATACGCACGCAGACACATACACGCACATACACACATTATACACACACTCGCATATAATACACACACACGCACACACACACACACACACACACACACACACACACACACACACACACACACACACACACACACACACACACGCGCGCTCGCGCACAACACAGAGAGAGCGAGAGAGAGAGAGAAAGAGAGGAAGAGAGAGAGAGACTCACACACACGCGCGCGCGCATACACACCACGCGCTCAGACAAAACCCACAAAACATTAATTATTGATAATGATCTAAAGGTTTAATATTGGTCATTCTCAAAGAAATAATAAACTAATATCGGGAAATGGCCTAATAATTTATGATGGGTCGTGCAGAGATCATTAATGATTTCGGAGCAAACGTCCCCGGCGATGGGCTTTCCATCGTTAATCTATGTGCATAATTCAGCGTTCTGCTGGGTCATCAGGATAACATCCCTCTACCGTACCGGTGCATGCGCATGCGCAGACCTGCACAGTCCATGGTACGATGATTATTGATGACTGCACATGGAGAGTGCGCACACGTGTTTACGTGGCTCTTGAGAAGTGCGTCGATCTAGCCTTTATTATTACTATAGGAGGCGCATGCATCCGTTTAGTGTCTTTGGCATGCGCATGCGTCGGAGCGACTACATCATTGCTCATCGGGCACTCGAGTTGTATACATGGGATGTCTGTCGAGCAAAATCTATCGCCTAATTAAATAATGAAAACTTCTCTGTGGGATTGGTGCACCTGCCTTATATGTACACCCGTAATTCTATTGCAGTCAAACATGGCAAGGGAGCCACTTCGATCTCTTAAAGGATTTATTTAGAATTTATTGCTTCAAAACGCACAATCTGAAAAACGTATAGCGAAATATAGTCTCACATCATAGCGGATATATTACTCATTACTCTAACCTGAAAAAAACTAAGAACATATGCTGTTATAGCATAGAAAATTGAAATTGAACGCGCCGTAACACCATAGCATATTTGATTATAGCGACAATAAATTTGCAAATAGCGCCTTAGTGCACCAACAAGTTATAAGTGCACCCATTGTGCACCAAATTCAAACAAAATGGCACCTGATTCTGTGTAATTTACTCCGTTTGTATTTTGAAATTGGCCAATATCTCGTGCTATCCCGAGATAGTCCGAGCTTCGCAAGAAATGACGGCGGTAATCAAAACGAGTAATCAAAATTTGAATCGTACATGTTTTGGAGAAGTACGAAGATTCTAAGACATTTCATCATTACACTATACAGTTTCTGTTACTCGAGCAATAACGGTAACTGTCGTAAAAGTGGGGGAAACACGAGGCTGGTTGGAAATTATGTTCGAAATAAAAACGTTTAAAAAATAAAAAAACACAATAAACTTTAATATACCGGTGAGTGCTTATAAGCCAATGTTACAAGTTACATACGTTTTACGATTTTAAAAACATCATTGGTTTGACCAGAACAAGGCGATTACTCATGTTAGTGTGTACGAACTGTAACGATTAATAAACAAACGATACTTATATAGAACTGAATGCAATGATATGACATAAATTTTTATTACACTACATTAATCGTTATGCTTCATATAACCCTCCTGCGTGTATCAATATAGCACTCCTATAGTATTGCCGCAATCATTTCCTGCTTAACTTAAATTAATTAATATTGTATGCTTCATTGTAACTTTTATATTTATGTTTCCACGTTCCGCTTTCTATGATGGCGAGCCAGCACAATATCGTCACACTTACACGCAATTGTGTTCCCGCTCAAACCTTTAGCGTCTCAAGATAACTGCCGAATCTGTCATTAGGGTTAGTTTGCCGGGCAGTGATTAGAGCCTAACACAGCCGCCCACGATCTTTTGCTAACACGATCTCGCTGGAATCACCATTAGGCTTTTCTTGGCAGCGTGTGATCTCATTTAGTGCACATGTGGTTTTGTGCAGAATATTTTTTCGTTACTTTGTTTGCTCCAGTGATAGTTTGATTACTGAGAGCTGCATGATTTTTCTAGTCTGTCGGTCGTTTGGTCGATCGATCAATCGAGCGGTCGGTAGGTCGGTCGATCGCTCAATCGGTCGCTCGGTCGGTCGGTCGGTCGGTCGTCGGTCAGTAGGTCGGCCCGTAAGTAGTAGGTAGTGGAAACACCTACTAATATCTGTTGTTTCTATACGTGAAAACGAATCCCTAATTATGCTACCGCTCCCTAATTATCCCTAATTATGCTAGCCGCACACTATACGATTTTGCACTGTGCACAGCACTAACGCCCCGCACACTATACGACCCGCTCCCGATCGATCGGGAGGCCCCCCGCACACTGTCCGACTCAAAGTTGGCGCAAACCATGGCACTCTCGTGGCGTTCCAAGCGGATTTAGTGTGTACTAAGGGTATGTTTTCCCGCCATTTTGACCGAATGCGGTTCCCATGGCGTTGCTCTGTAATTGGTCAATTTTCTTCAGCGCTCGGCGGTGGGTCGGATGGCCACGCACACTATCCGAGTCGCGTCGTAAGCCCTCGCACACTATACGACCCGCTCCGCTCCCGATTCAAAATTCGAATCGAGCCAAAATGACCTCCCGAGCCAAACTTAATAAGCCTCCCGAGCCAAACTCAAGCCTCCCGATCGCGCTAAAATCGGATAGTGTGCGGCTAGCATAAATGAAGCCATATCGAGACATATCAAACAGAGCAAACGTTAGTGTGAGATATGCCACAGCCATGAACATTTAAATATGATATTATATAGAATACACTCGCAGTTTAAATACGATTCGCTCGGCTATGAAAACCCCAGCTCAAACAAGAGGGTTAATTACCAAACTTAGAGAATTAAAAGCGGGACTGTCTCGAGGGGCTACCTCTCATGGGTGCATTAAGAAAGGAAGCTGCACTAGACGAGGTGGCGGCGTAGTTACCGGTAATATATAGGTGTCAATTGCGGTGCAGTAACCGGTTGTACTCATTGATACTCAATTGCGTTACATCACGCGTAGCATATGCTCGCTCGGACGTACGCGCACACACTTTTGACCGCACACCACTGCTACGCGTACGCTCACACACACGTTTGTGCATGTGCACGCACTCGGGCGCAGGTATACACGTACGCGCATGTGATCCTATACATACACGCACGTACGCACGCACGCATGCACTCACGCACGCATACACGCACTTCCCGTCTCTTAAGCCTAAGCACAGGTGTGATGACTAGCGCAAGCACGCAGACACAGGTAAGCCGGCATACACACACATGATCCAGACACTCATGCACGCACGCCCGCCCACGCACGCACGCACGCACGCAGACACAGGTAAGCCGGCATACGTTCACAATATGATGCCCCCCCACACACACACCGACACACACACACACACACACACACACACACACACACACACACACGCCCGCGCGCGCACGCACGCCCATGCACGCGAGCGCAAACATATTCCGGCCGAATATCGCAGCAAATTACAAGCTGAATGTAGTCGTGCATAATGCGCGTCGTCGATCGTAAAAATACATTTTACAGCCATGTATGGTCCCGACGACAGCGAGCACAAATAACTCGGCGATGGAGTTTACGCACTCTTGCGCTATTCCACACATGCAGTTTTCCATATAGAAGCGGTTGCTTGTATTGCGCTGTAGGTCGGAGGTTTGTACTGCGTCGATGAGATGGCTACTCCATTATGATCATGTCGAGTCGCTGTCAATCAGGATGTGACCCCCAGAGACGACAAACTAATGAGGAATTATCGAGACAAGAACTATTGAAGAAAAACAGGGGGTGCCGCACTATCATTGGAACTTTTTTGTAATGAATATCACGCGGTAGTCTGCCCCCAGTAGTCTGCAATGTCGGCGTTCTTTCAGAATATATTATTTATTCTCATTAAGAGTAACTTAACAGAGAAAAAGCACTTTATGTATCACGTTTATGGCTGATTAAAATAACAATAAAATGGTAGCTGATAATCATAAATTAAGTTTGCTGTTATGAGTTGTGGCGTAAAAATTAAAAATGCAGGTGCGATGAAAACACATGTTCCGGAAACTACTTTTTTCGATAGCAAATTTCCTATAAAAGTTATTTAACGGTAAAAAACGCTCGGAATTTGGTATATTGTTCCAGAGAAAATGATGTATATATTGTAGATTTGTACACATTGAGATTTACCTTACTGGACGGCAATAAACATCGTGAACACTAATCTCACAATGAAATATGAATAGGAACAATAACAATGATTTCATATTCTTTATTTGTAAAATCAACAACTCAAGCAATCTACACTATCTAATAATTCAAAACCATTAAAGTGTTGCCTTTAATGTTTTCGTGTTATTCGTGTGACATTCTCCCGGAACCTTTAATAACCCCCTGACTTTTGTCGTGAAGTTTGCCGTCTAAAAAGAAGATCAGTTGTAATATTGCCTGTTTACACGGGCATTCACAATTATGCATATTTCATCCATCGATAGGATGTAACCGTACATTTGAACTATTTGCTGTCAAAGGCAAGGACTGCCAAAGGCACGATTGTCAATATACGGTGTTGAATGGGTGAGCTTATACCTTCACCAGCTGTTGCCCCCTTCCTGCGCTCCAGCATCGATCGCGCATATATACATACATATATATATACATACACACACACGCACACACGCTCACATACACACACACACACACACACACACACACACACACACACACACACACACACACACACACACACACACACACACACACACACACACACACACACACACACACACGCATTGCAACACGCACCGCACACACACACAGCACGCTCGCAATGCCAGCACACACACACATCAATATTCAATATTCAATATCAATATTATATATATATGTGTTTTGTGTGCTGTGTGGTGAGCTGTGTGTGGTGTGTGTGTGTGTGGGATTGTGTGTGTTGTTGTGTGTGTGTGTATATGTGTGTGATGTGTGTGTGTGTGTGTGTTGGGTGTTGTGTGTGTGTGTGTTGGGTGTGTGATGATGTTGGTGTTGTGTGGTGTGTGTGTGTACTGTGTTGGCGTAGTCGAATTTTTTTTTCGTGTGTTGTGTGTGTGTGTAAGTGTGGTGTGTGTGTGTGTTTGTATGTGTGTGTGACACTGCTGTGTCTAGTGCTGTTTTTCTGTGTGTTGAACGCTGCTGTGTGAGTGTGTGTCTAGTGCCCGTTATCCTGCTGTGGTGTGTGTGTGTGCTCGTGTGTGTGTGTGTGTGTGTGTGTGTGTCATATTCTTTAATTATGATCTAGTTGAACGATCCCCATCGCTCTGACTCACAATGTCTTCCAAAGTTTTAAAAACGCGCTAAAAAGCAATGAAATTGCAAGAGGTTAATTTAAAATTGAATCTTATATATATACTCATATATATATATATAGGATAATATAATATAATATATATATTAATATATATATTAATATATCACATCATATATTTGTGCTATATTAAAAATAAATAAAATAAATAAAAAATAAACATTAAATAAATAAATAAAATATATATATATTATTATATATATATAGGTATTACTCCCTATACCTACTATATATACTATATACTATAATAATGTACACACTAGTGGGAGTAGCTGTCACCTAGGACTAGTTAGTGCAGAAATTGTGCGGAACAAGAAAAGACATGATTTAAATTGTATTGAGACTAGCACGGTCGCTTGGGACGTGGGGACCCGACAGCAGAATAAAGTTCTGCGTATTGCGTGCTTAGCATTTGGGAGTTGGCCACGGAAAGATACACTCTCATAATATAATTTGTCACTACGTGGAAGAACAACGCGGCCGGGGACAGCCATTCGTCACGCTTCTCATTTGCACTGCCGGTTCTGTTGTCTCTAGTGAGCCAGGACCACTGCATATTGATTGAGGCGGGCGGTGCTGGGGACTTGGATGTCACACCACTTGCGTGTGTTCGACGATAGTCACCGTGGTGCCAGTCGTCAAGTAGATATCGATGATGATCAGCTCGCGACTATATTTCACGCAGCGTGATAGGTTAGACACGTCGGCACCGGGAATCGTTGTCAACGTACTAGCCGCCTAGCGGCTGTAAAAGGCTTTGTCACTAACGCGAAGACGGCAAAGCAGCGACGTCGCAAGTGTGTATGTGTGTGATTACGTCGCGACAATTGTGTATAGGTACTGAATGAAGAGAGCATGTGTGTGCAGTGGGCGACGGGCTACAACCTGTCGTCTTGTTGAAGTCTCTCCGTCTCTCTCTCATTCTCCGATAGGCTTGCTCCGGTAGGGGCGACGTTAGCGTAGCGCTCCTTCGGCGGTCTTCGTCGGTCTCAGTAAACGGGTTAATGGAATGAGTAATTGCTCTTCAGTCGCGCGCCTCCTGTTCTGTGGACATCGCGTTGCGGCCTATATCGCTGTCGAGTGGAACGTATAGTAAAACGACAGCTGCCGATTTTGGACCAGATTCGCGTGGAGGCATAGACAGTGGTAGCGCAGCGTGAACGCAGGCAAGTTATCAACTCGTATTGCTGTTGATGTGGGTCGAGTCGACGCGTCGTGAATTGGTGGTAACAATAGAAACGTGAGCTATATCAACATTTTACCTGCAACAGACTATAGGTAAAAACTTTATCGTTTGGCTAATGCATACTAAGAGTTTAGGCTGGCACGGACACACGCACGCACACGCACACGTACAAGCACGCACGCACGCACGCACACGCACACGTACAAGCACGCACGAACGCACGCACACGTACGCATACAAGCACGCACACCGCACACACACGCACACAGCACACACGCAGTGAACGCATACATGTAAGCCCACACATACACACACGTGCGTTTGCTCTGCTATATGGTTAGTGTATTTCTTAAGTTTAGATTTAAATGAGAATATTGCATATATATAATATGCAATATATATAGTGCGGGATTGATTGCAGCACCTTCAGGTGTCATAAGCATCTATTGCGGGGGTTGAATCAGTGATGAATATACCGTGTAAGCCTGTATATGCCAGTGGTTCAAACTCACACAGATAATTGGCAGATACCTCTGCATCGTTCGGGTTGAATTTAGAATATTTCTCAATGTTTGCATATCAAACGACGTATGCCGTCGACGTATGTTCACAAGGTAACGTGTGGTATGTGGCTATCGAGTGTTCTTAAAATGAAGCCTGCGCCTATGATTGTCCCGCGTTCATATCCATTCCGTGACATTCAGGTTGGTTGACAATACCTCTATTGCACTGTACGGTGAACGGCACACGCGGTGCCGGAATTGTATTACGCCTACTTGGGTCATTCTCGCGGCCTGTAGTACTGAGCCGGTAATGTACGCAGACCGACACCTCATATATTGCCTAGACAATTTGCCGCATTACGCGAACGCATACTCCGCACCACAGGGGTACAATGAAGCCGGTTTATGTGTCGTAACAATGCCGTATGAGGCTGTGACTAAGAATAATTTCGTATTAAAACATTTTTATGCCAGTTTCGTACTGTTTTTCGTTTGCCGGCAAGCCATTATATTAGGCTTTATAATTCCCTGGCGGCAACAAACGCGTGCGCGGATAGCCACATTAATGCAACACGTTCCCATGAGCATTTGACTAACATTATTAAACGAGAGTCATAATAAAATATGATAGTGAGTGCGAGAATACGTTTTAATTACACGTACAATCCGGTTATCAATATCAAATTTTTTGTTATTTCATTTCTGTTGTGCACCGTACGCGCGCAACTGCAGACTCCTCTTTATTCGTTGCCCATCGTTTTGACCATGAGAATTGTTACGTGCAGGCACATATACTAGGTGATCGCTTATGCACCTAGTGAGGACAGGTGTCCGATTGTTTATTGGACCTCGCGCTCATTGATATTACGATGATATGTGCAATTTATCAATGAAAATGTACAATAATATGCTGAATGTCGTTGTACAGACTCTAATACAGACATTTGTCGGATACAGACACTAATGCGTATAGTTTATTTCCGTTAATAAATCACCGGTCACCAGCTATAACCTAGCAGCTCACATTTACCATGGGAAGCTCATCGTTCGTCGATAGAATTTAAAAAGCTATACGCTGCTCTTCGATATATATATATATATATATAAATAAATAAATAAATAAATATATTTATATAAATAAATAAATAAATATATATATCTGGCTCTCTCTCCCTCTCTCCCTGGATATATCCTTGAATTAATGTGGAATTTATATACGGAAGATGGCTTCACCGGGCACGACCATGGCGTTAGAAGCGGGTCAAAGAAACGTTATTCAGAAGATTTATATTTTGAGTTATTCTCGCTTAACTTTCCTCATATGCCACCGCTAAAATACATACGCCGGCTGAAATGCATGAACGCCCCTGTTGTCTGAATTTTGTAATGGTTCATGCACTACACAATCTGGGTGTTAATGTTAGATGTAGATGCGTCACGGTCGCATCTCACGATTGTCTTTTTATTGTGATATGCCATCATCGTAAATTAAAAGTTATAACACTACTTTTATTACATATATATATAAATATATACAATGCAATCCTATATCGTTTACAACAAACGTTTTGATGAATAACGTAGCATGAATGCGGCTTGTTGCACATTCTCGGGTGCAACTCACTCGATAGACATCGGAGGTTAATTCATAAAATCAGAGATCGTAAACTATGTGACAGTTTATTGAGATTTTGAAAACGTATGACTGGAATCTAGGGGCCGGTTTCACCAAGCGTGATTAACTTTAATTATGATTAAATCACTAATCATAATTAACCTCCTGTAATTAGGATTAGTTAATCATACTTAAAAATCTGTTTCACGAAGCGATTTAAGTACATATTTAACTAATCACATAATTAGCCGACTTAAACATGAATTACACTGTATTAAAAATGGCGGACAACGACAAAAGTATCTGCAAATTCGGTACATGAAAAGAAATTAATTTGCAATTATAATGACTAAATTAGTACAGCTAATCTTAGATAATTAAAATTTCCTTGGGAAAAAATTGAAGTAAAATTTCCAATTGTAAAATCTGCAGCGTACTTAATATACTAGTACTGCGTACATACTAGCCTACTACTAGTACTAGCAACTAATTATGATTAGTGGATTTAATCATGCTCCTGAGTAAAATTAAATATTGTGGTTAACATGATTAAAGTTAATTCGCTTCGTGAAACAGTCACTTCAATTTAAGTACGGGAAGTTAATCATGATTAGTGATTTAATCATGATTAAGGACTTAATTACGCTTCGTGAAACCGGCCCTAGGATGTTATTATCGTAAGCAATATTTACTGGTATCACTCACTACTGGAGAATATGCTGTAAAAAGTATCATGCGGAAATATTCGTGAGATGTAATCTGGTGAAAATGTGGTTTTAAAAATTCGTGTCAAAAAAGAAAATTCAGTGCATTGCGGGGGTTTCAATTATCGTAGGCGATAATCGTCGATGTTATTGCTATAGCTGTATTATATAAGGAGTCATTTACTCAGTATGCACCCTATGAGATTTAATGCTAGTCTGGGTTACGCACCACCCCTACCAGTTTAGTATAATAGAACACGATAAAGTGCTGCTGTATAGACTGTGGTCAGCGCTGATGTCACAAAGCACATCAGTTATCTAACTGGACTTTAACACAAGAACGTCTCCTTCTCCCGAGCACCCCGTTGCCATCTTTACCTGCACACACAGGCGTAGGCCAACGCACGCACGCACGCACGCACGCACGCACGCACGCACTCTTTCACGGAGGCACACACTATTTCACGGAGGCACACACTATTTCACGGAGGCACACACTATTTCACGGAGGCACACACTATTTCACGGAGGCACACACTCTATAATATGCTATAACATTAATCGTAATGTTACGGCCAGTATACGGCTGCTTGCGAACGGCGACGAGTTCGCACAAACGGCGTGGCGTCTGATATAATATAATATAATATAATATAATATAATATAATATAATATAATATAATATAATATAATATAATATAATATAATATAATATAATATAATATAATATAATAGATATAATAAATGTAATAGATATAATAGATATAATAGATATAATAGATACAATAGATACAATAGATATAATAGATATAATAGATATAATAGATACAATAGATATAATAGATATAATAGATACAATAGATATAATAGATATAATAGATATAATAGATATAATAGAAACATGTGTGTGGGAGCATCTGTGACAGCCGCAGCAGCCACACCGGCCCCCTGCAGCATCGTGGCACGTGAAGCATGCAGGCACGCGTACCAAATGAAACAAAAACACGATTTTGCGACGATTTCTGTGTGCCCATCAATCCCACAGCGACCGTCGATCCGTCGGTCTCTATTTCTGTCAGTGTCTGCATGTATCTATTCGTCTATAACTAAGCGTTTGTCAAACCGCGCCACTTACGCGCAAGTGTCCGCAGTGCGCATGCGCATCGCTCGATCCAGGCGACTATTGTGGCGCTTGTGTGAGATCCTTCGCTTCAGAAGTATACGGAGCTAAGATATAAGGGTTAAGCGAACTAATTCCACTAAGAATTATACACGAGCCGGTAGCGAATTTTTTTTCCCCACGAGAGTTCCGGACCCCAGCCAATCAGCGCACTCTATTCACTCGACTTCCTCGAAGCAACAATGTAAAATTTATACAACCTAACCCTAAACCTAACCCTAACCCTAACCCTAACCCGAACCCTAACACTAACTATAATCCAACCAGGTTTGTCTTATATACGCACCATATATTACAAAACACTATCTGTGGTGGGTCCGGAACTCTCGTGGGAAAAAAAATTTCGCGAGCCGGTAACCGTAAGCATGGCGTCACCTGAATCGCTACCCATCGAGACCGATCGCGACCAAAAGTGTCCGGTGGCGATTATCACTATCTGAAATTTGAATTTGAATACGCGATTTGAAATATTTATTTTGCATCTTAAGTAAGTTTCGTTATTTAATGATTTCAGACCATGGTTCTGGGGCACGACGCGCTAATCGTAATATAAGTAATGCTCGGTGTGTGTGTGAGCGCGCCGATGAAATACCGTCCATAAATATCGCGGGAATCCCAAGCTCCCACTAGTCATCACTAATTTGATAGAGACTCGTGCGTGGAATCATCATGTGGTGTGCGCGGCGTACTAGGGCATATTTCCCCTGGCATGTCGCATAAAGTTTGTCAGTCATTGGAGAGAACATACAGCGTCAACGCGACAACAATTCAGTCGTAATCAATAGGTTACTGCGGATAACTTGCTAGCAAATTCTCCTAATTCGCAGTAAACAAATACGCATACCTTCGATGCTGAAATACAGGACAGCACCGGTACAGTGACAGAATGTGAGGAGCAAAACTCGTCGCCGGGAACGGCGGCAACGACAGCAACGATCTCGTACACTGTTGACAGTTATGTGGCGCCGACAGAGTCACGTGACCGCGGTCACCATCGCAACAGCCGCGTGATGATCGTCGATAGAATTACGTTAGCGAGCTGCGACGCCGATCCGAGCTTACAAAACAGCAAGGAAATAGACCGTACTACGCAATGATCGACTCTCTGTGATAAAATTTTACGCGCAAGACGTCGTAAACCATTAAGGAATGTGGAATTGTAGCGAATATGCAGATTAAATGAAATTGCCGCGCGGCAAGAAATGCAATGTGCAGCGCTCAACACGGAAGCAATAACTAAATTGAAGCCGTGTAGATAAGCATGCGCGTCGCGTTGTTCCGTTCACTGCACATGTTCATTACTCTCAGTGATAAACGACCGAGCCTGTTGGCAGGTAATTAGATACAATAGGCAAGCATTAGTATAGCGCGACTACTCATGATACCTTGCAGTTTCAGCCGACCAGCGTTCGATAGCGTGCACTCGGCCACAACCAACGCGACGTGCATGCAACGGAACATAAAAAATTCATTAAACGCGCCGTCATTAAATAAGAATTTCTAAACGTCTATCTATCTATCTATCTATCTATCTATCTATCTATCTATCTATCTATCTATCTATCTATCTATCTATCTATGCGATGCGGGTCCTGCCGCGATCCATTCCATCATCCATCCTCCATCATCCACTCCATCATCCATCCATCCATCCATCCATCCATCCATCAATCCATCCATCATCCTCCATCATCATCGATCCATCATCCATCATCCATCCATCCATCCATCCATCCATCATCCATCCATCATCCATCATCCATGTCATCCATCCATCCATCCATTATCCATCCATCCATCATCCATCCAATCTATCCACCATCATCCATCCATCATCCATCATCCATCCATCCATCATCCATCCATTCATTCCATCATCCATCCATCCATCATCATCCATCCATCATCCATCCATCCATCCATCCATCATCCATTCTTTCAATCATCCATCCATCCTCCATCATTCCATCATCCATCATCCATCATCCATCCATCATCCATCCATCGCCATCATCATCATCATCCATTTCATCCATCCATCCTATCCATCCATCATCCATCATGCCATTCCATCCATCCATCCATCCATCCATCCATCCATACGCATCCATCATCCATCCATCCATCCATCTCATCCATCCATCCTATCCATTCCATCCATCCATCCATCCATC